>NW_027528865.1:1968577-2001886 GCF_008692635.1 Crocuta crocuta | reverse complement strand
GGGAGGAGTTTGCTACACCGACTCCATTTCCGAGCTCACTTCCGCTTTCAGGGGGAGGCAGTGTTCCCCCAGAGCGCACTTATTTACATATCGATCCCCCTACTGATGGACTGATCGGTTGGCTGCATCATTTTAGGGACGCAGGGACGATGCTGTGCTCCCACAGCGAGAGGGGGACACGGCATGATATGAACTTGCAGCCCCCTGTGGCTTCCGTCCACGAGGCCCTGGGCAGAGTCCACTGAAATACTGCACTGGCCGTGGGTTTTCTCCAGTGGTAGAACCGGGTATTCAGAGTTATCTTTTTTATGATGTTTAAAATAGCCTTTTAATTTCAGAAAAGTTTTACATTTACAGAAAAGTTGCAAAGACGGTGCAGAGAGACACCCCCCCGCTGCTGTTACCATAACAGATGCTGACCCACAGTTACAAACTAGTCTCTTCACTATTCATTTTTTAAAATGTTTTTAATGTTTATTTATTACTTTTGAGAGACAGAGTATGAGTGGGGGAGGGGCAGAGAGACAGGGAGACAGAACCTGAAGCAGCTCCAGGCTCCCAGCTGTCAGCACAGAGCCTGACGCGGGGCTCGAACCCACGAACCAGGAGATCATGACCTGAGCCAAAGTCGGGCACATAACTGACTGAACCACCCAGGTATCCCAAGTCTGTTCACTATTCTGACACCCTTGGGACCCTGCCCAGGACCCCACGTGACACCTAGTCCTCGGGTCTCCCCTGGGGTTTGCAGGGCTGTGACAGTTTCCCAGACTTTCCTTGTTTTTGTGACCTTGGCGACTTGAGAATCACGGCCACATGTCTGCAGGATGTGCCGTGTTTTTCTTTCTTTTTTTTTTTTTTGAGTGCATCATTTCTTTCTTTTCGAGTGGAAACTTGTCTCTGAGGCACAGTGAAGGCTGCCTGTTCTGGTGGCTTTTCTTCAAACTTCCTCCGGAAAAGCACGGAACTTCTCAGAGGCGAGGCCCCGCCAGCCGCCCGGGCGCCATCCCCCTGGTCTCACACACTCGCTGAAACCCTTTTCCTCCATTTGGATTCCTGGCTTCAAATAAGAACTAAAAATAAACCAAATCTACTTACAAAATAGATGTTGAGTGAGCTAATTTACCAGCGCATTATCTGAAGACGGTTATTATAATCAAGATGGCTCTGCGTTGTTCTACACTCTCCTAATTAGATGTGGTACCAAAAGCTATTCTGGCTTTTAGAAAAATTACCTTTGGAGAAAATGTCTGTATTTATAAATGTCTGTGTATGTGTGTGTATATATATTTATTTTTAGTTGTTGCATCTGACTTAAGAGACTATATTCTACTCAAAAACTCACACCACATGTTGCAAACTCACTGGGGCAGATAAGAAAACCGAACACCCTCAAAATGGGGCGTGTGTCACTGCAGCCATGTTGTAGGGAAACGGTGTGGTTACAGGCTGGCCACTGAGTCGAGCGGTGGCTTCGTGTCTGCGTGGTTGGGCCTCGATGTTCTCTGTGTGTCCGGAAAGCCCCGGAGCACGTGCATAGCCGTCCTGCACTGGTTCCGCCCGAGTGAGAAGAGCTGCCCCCAAAGGTTAGTGGGTGGACGGACGGTGGACAGTCCTCACCCCGGGACCCCTGGCAGGTGGCCTGTCGTGGCCGCCGGCATCGCCACGTGCAGGTGGCCCTTCCTTTCCCAAACCCTGTAGGCGGGTGCGCGCCTCCTTCCCACACCCGTGTTCCCGGAACTAATGCCTTGATTGACTGAACCACGGAGCAGAGAGACGGAGGCTGTGTCATCACGCAGGAAGGAAGGAGTCACGCGGACACGTTTAAGGCCTCAGCAGCTTTCTGCCACATTCAGTTCAGGAACACGCCCCCGCGGGCCGCTGAGCTCCAGAACCAGGTGGGCCGCGGTGAGGAGTGCGGGGCGGAAAGTGCTCTGCAGACAAAGGGCTTCAACGCTTGCTGCATTCAGAGGACGCGGAGGCCAAGTGCAGGTGCCGTGGTGACTGCGCATTGGGAGGGACAGAGAGGGCCCCCCGGCTGTTTCTAGCTCGCACCGCATGTGAGCTACTCAGCCCCTCTGGGTCTCAGTTTCCCCATCTGCAGAGAGGGCTCATCCATTGAGGATGCAGGCTCCTCACTCAGGATTCTGGAAAAGACTCACGTCCGGGACAGTGCGCCACACGCTGCCTGCTCCCTCCCGCGCTCCATGTGAACACTTAGCATTGAGCATAAGTCACTGTATCTTCATTCTTATTTGCATTCAGGACCCTGATGGCGGGGAGGGGAGAGGGTGACCCCCAGAGCCTGCCCTGTGGTGCGTCTTTGACACTTTACCCCCATCTGCCTCCAGGCCGTGGACTGGATCCCAGAGCTGCTCCCCCGCAGGGATGAGCCAGGGGAACACAGGGCGGGTCCCCACGCATTGAGGGCCGCCTTTGAGCCTCCCCCTGACAGCCCGCTACCAGTCAGGGCGACAGCGGCTCCTGCCCAACTTCACCTCTTCCTCGCCCTCACCTTGTGGCGGCCACACCTCACATCAGAGACCTTCCTTCCACGATGTGAATGAAAGCAGCTGTGAACTTAACACTAATTTCTGCAGGAAAATAGCCTCAAGCTCTACGTCTTAAGCAAAACGTTGCCATTGAAGCCGCACGGGGCAAGCTGCACTCTGTCCCCTGCTGTGCTCTGAGTGCCCACTTTGGGCTTTTCTCCCCTCCCTAAACCAGACGCTTCTCCTAATCGAGCCCTCAGGTGGACGTGGACAGCGCTGAGCAGACACCGTGTGGGTCTGGGGGGCAGGGCGTGCACCTGCCTTCCCAGACTCTGGGCTGAGAGCAAGGGCCACGTCACCGTGCCCGGCCCTCAGGAAAGGGGCGATGTCACTATGCTTCTGATGAGTCAGGCCCACATGTGACAAGGACACTGCAGGTGAGCGCCGCAGCCAGGGCCCTGCCCCACACGTGTCTGCCCCGCGAGGACCACGCCCCCTTGCGGTCGGTGGCGGCGCCCAGCGCCCTGCACAGGTGGCTCAGAACGGCTTGTCACCAGGGCACAGTATGGTTGTGTGCAGCTGCCTGGCCCCTCTGGGCCTCAGTTTCCCCATTCCTCCCAGAGTTGAGAGTTACGGGAGCTTGAGGACAGGGGGCTTCACAGACCACCTGTTCTGGCTGTCAGGTTCATATTCCTTGAATTAATGCTCGTATGGCGTAAAGGTTAATGTAAGTTCCTGTCATTGGTCATCTCTGGGTCTCTCGACCTTGGCCCCAGTGACGTCTGGGGCAGGATGCATGGGCGCTGCAGGCTGACCGTACCTTCCAGACGCCAGGAGATGCCTCCCTCAGGACTGTGACAACCAAAACGCCTCCAGACACTGCCCAACGCCTGATGAGGGTGGGCCACCCGGCTGGGAGCCCCCAAGCTACAGTAAGAAGCCCGGGTGCTGCCGCCAGCAGCCCAGGGGAGATAATGTTGGAGGCCCGAGTCTCATTTCAGCAGCAAATGTGTCTCTGGAGATGGAGGTAAAAATGCAAGTTCTACAACCGCAATCTGATAGGTGCCTTCACCTCCTGAATCCCATCCCTGGGCTCAGGCCACGTGAACACATAGGCATCCAAGCAGAGTCACGAGTCTGGGCCAGTGGTGTCCAGCCCCGGAGTGACCCCACGGAGTAGGTGGCATTCCACAGCGCCAGGTGCAGGGGGCTGCCCGTGGCACTGAGCGCCAGGCCCCAGGGACTCGAGAGCCCCGGAAGACAGCTGTGCGTAGTGAGGTCCCTGTTCTGTGGATGGCAGTGCCCTGACCCAGGGTGGGACACAGGCCCCCGTGAGCTGGATGCACCCGCCCCGAGCAACCACGCCACCAGCCCCGGGGTCCTCCATGGCGCTATCTCCCTGCGGCGCAGGCCAAAGACACACGGCTTTCACAGTGAGCATGAATGGTGACACTCAAAGGAAGTGGAAGAATTGTGTCCATTCTCCGCACTCACCGGACCTGTCGAGTGACGCCAAGTGGATGATGGGGAAGAACTGCCCGATCCGCTCAGGGCTCAGCTAGACCCTCAGTTCACACACCAAGGCCACGTGTTACATGGGGACTCTGGGCAAAGGAGGACCTAAGCCCTTATATGACTCGAGATCTTTGTCCGGGCAAGGGCCAGGCCCCCCCAGACATGGAGCCTGCACAGCATAGTTCAGCGTTCATGTTCCCGCTAACGTGCTCCTCCAAGAAAACATCAGGGCCACGTCTTCAAAACAGCATTTATGTTCACGTTTCCTGAAATCATTCTTTATTTTATGACCTTTTGTTCGGTTTCCTTCATCCTCTTTAAAAAGACAGTCCGTCACGCGCACCTTTAGGTCTGTACCCTGGGCCCGCCGACTCCCTGCACTCTCGAGATCTCTGAGCCGTGCCCTGTTCCTGGGTCTGAGATGAGCTCTTCTCCCCAAAGGGCCTCCCTGACCGTGCCTCCCAGGTCTCAAGCCGGTTACTCCACTCACAACCTACACCCCAGGCCGCTGCTGCTGGGCCCGGCTTTTCCCCGCGCTCCCCAGGGCGAGTACCATGCATGGTGACCCCAGGTGCTCCCTGGGATCCAGTCAAGCCACTGATGGAAGGTTCGCTCGGACAAGTCGTCTTTGGCCAACACGACGTCAGTGAGTTGGATTCTACTGTTATTCCCACTGTTTTATTGAGTAAAATGGCCACACAACCACACGGAACCCTCCGGGTCTTTTGTCTAGAAATGTCCCGAATACCGTCTGATACGAACTAACTTCTGAGTGCTTGTGTGGTGCTGTCGTATTTCCCCACACTCGCTGGATGTCAGGAAGCTCACAGCCAAACGTGAGGCTCGCTGTTGCGCTCGGGGAGACCCTCCTGGCACACGGGGCTGGGCGCGCTCAGACAACGACAACGTCGCCTCTAGCGTGACTTTGCACCTGGCTGGCCAGCTTCCCGTGACCTCTTCCCCACTACGACCCCTCGCACGAGGAGGGGTGAGTATGGACGCCAGTCACCGCAGTGCAAGCGTGCCCCGGCCCCGCTTTGCTCTTTTTAAAAACAGTGACACGAGTCAATTTCCACACAAGCTTGGAGACCGCGATAAATCCCGCGGCGCACAGCTCAGGCGCCAAGACAGCATCTGAGCCCGCGGACTCTCGCCCCCGCATCTGTCTTCCAGGGAGGGGGACAGGCCGTCAGCGATTTACCGTCAACCTTTCACTTAACCGAAAACACCTCTGAACTGGTTGCCACAAAGCAAAAGAACAACCTGAGCCTCGAAGAAGCAGCCGAGGAGACCCGGCATCGCCCAGGCCACAGGACGGAACAGGCCAGACCGCGGGCTGCGGAGGCAGGAGCGCCCCGAGACGCCGGCGGGCGGAAGCTCCCCCTGGAATCCTGCGCAAGTCGGTCTGGGGCTCGCGGATTCCCCCCGGGGAGGGTCAACCGCTTTCTAAGCCGGCTTCTCACCTTGGAGCGTCCACGCCAACGGCTCCTTGGGCTCCCTGCCTCCTCTGCACCCCTCCCCCACGCACACAAATTAGTGCCGTCCCTGCAGACGCGACCCGTGCCTGGCATCGCCCGCGCACGGCTGCAGCGGCAGGTCGGGTCCGCTCACCGGTCTTCGCAGTCCACGCAGGACCTCCGCACGGCCCCGCGGGGGAGCCCCGGGAGTAGAGACGCGGCCTCGCGGGCGGGGCGGTGGGTAATGGGCACGCGCGTCCAAGCGGGATCACTTACCTAGGAAGAAGAGAAGAGAGACGTGTCATTAGTGCGGTCTGGGCGAGCTCTCCTGCACTGCCCTGCCGGGAGGGGGCGGCGCCCACGCCTGGGGGCCCTGAAGGGAGGGGGCGGCGCCCACACCCAGGGGCCCTGCCGGGAGGCAGTGACCCCGGCAGGTGTATCTGCTTGTCACAAGTATTCTGGAACCCCGTTTAATCTGCAAGGCACACAGTTCTCGAGTCGGGCGGCCAGGGTGGCATCTCTGCAGCGAGGAGAGAGGTGCCCACGAGGCGGTGGGGTCAGCAGGCTGAAGGGGGCTCCTGCCGTCTCTGCCAGGATTCTCCCACCTGCATGACAACTGTCCCTAACTCAGCACCCAGACAGGTAGCTTGGTAAACAGCAATGATTGATGCCATTTCCTTGGGAGGCTTTGATTCTGCCTCAGTTTCCCTGGGTCCCCCCACTCCACCCATCTATAAGGGCAAGAAGCCGGGCAGAATAACGCGTTATCTACACTGTCCTCCGCTGCGCGCTGGAAGGAACCACGGACACTGCAACTACGAAGCTCTTAACATCAGATACGGAGAAACGGCTTGGGTCCAGATGCCGGACTGTGGGACCACCCCCCGCCTCCGGCTCTCCCCTCGCTCCCAGCGTGAGCACATTGACCTGTCTGGGGCACCGAGAAAGATGCGGTTCTGGCGCCGACCAGAAAACCCCTTGGGGACCATCCACTACCTACGGGAGAAGGCAGTTCTTTGTCCCCTGTGTCGGTGCCGCCCGTGGCGGATGAGGCCCGTCTCCCGGAGAGACGTGCTCAGTGCCCTGAGGCAGGGACAGTCAGCTGTTCAGATCTGCACACGTAAGGAGTCTGCACTTCCTGTCTCCACGGTAAGAGGGTTCACGTGGACACGTGCCCGTGCCACACCAGGCACCCCTGCGCCCAGGACCTCTAGGGCCCCAGGCCACGTGGCCCTAGGACGGTCGCTCGACTGGCTGATGGTTTTTTTTTCTTAAATAGTTTATTGTCAAGTTGGTTTCCATATAACACCCAGTGCTCATCCCCACAAGTGCCCTCCTCCATGCCCATCTCTCCCCTCCCCCCCCACCCCCATCAGCCCTCAGTGTGTTCTCAGCGTTCAGGAGTCTCTCATGGTTTGCCTCCCTCCCCCTCCCCCACCATGTCCCCCCTTCTTCTCCCCCACGGTCCTCCGTTAGGTTCCTCCTCATCCTCCTCTACGCACAAACATATGGCATCTGTCCTTCTCTGCCCGACTTATTTTGCTCCTGGCTGATGGTTTTAACACAACTTGCAAAGCTGACATATGGACATTTGTAGGAAACACTCCCACCTAACCCCACAGGGACCCTGCCAGAGGGTCAAACTTTTCACGGTAGGTGGGGCAGGCGCCCCCACGTCTTCCTCTGTTTGCCTCCAGAGGCATGAGCACAAATAGCAAACCGCAGCCTTTCTCTTGCTCTGCGCCTGTCACTCCTTCACGAGCACACACAGCCCCTACTGGCACCCCCATCACCACCGGGGGCGTCACGGTCTGGGGGGGGCCCGATGCCGGTGAGGCCGGAGCCAGACACCTCAGGCCTCCTGGATGTGTGTCCCTCTGCTTGGACAACGTGCGGTCTTCTTTCTTTTTTTTTAAGTTTATTTATTTTGACAGAGACAGTGAGCACGAGCAGGGGAGGGGCAGAGAGAGGGAGAGAGAGAATCCACGTGGGCTCTGTGCTGTTGGCGTGGAGCCTGATGTGCGGCTCACACTCACAGACCACAAGATCATGACCTGAGCTGAAATCAAGACTCGACGCTTAACGGACCGAGCCGCCCAGGCGCCCCTGATGCCCGGCTGTTGGAGCGGGTCCCGCCTGTGGGCTCGCTCCCGCGTGAGCATCCGAGCCCGCTCCGCGGCCCCAAGGCGAGTGGGGGTGATGACTGATCTGTGGCCGCTGAGCCGGGCCGCCTGTGCCCTCCGTCTGTCACAACCTGAGAGACCATTAAAAATTTAATCTCTGTTTCCGAGCGCGGCCCCTGCCGCTTTCGTTGTCTGACAAACACAACAATAATGCAGAGAGATTACTGACCCCTCCCCCATGCTGCCGCCAAAGGGGCGCCCACACAGCGGGGTGGCCCCACATCACCAAGGAGGGCGCCCCAGCACCAGGAAGGGAAGGAAGGGAAGTGGTGGTCCTCACGCTGACAGCCATCGTCACGGCAACATGGGCCATCGTAAAACTAATAATAGTCGTTAGAATGGCCCAGTGACAACTCAGTGACACTTGAGATGGGCCGGTGCCCACGGAGAGCTCTGGATGGATTACCTGCTGACCCTGCCAACCAGCCCTGGGGCAGACAGAACTGTCGCCCGCAGTGTGGGGATGAGCACATGGCGTTCAGAGGTGCCAGGGGGCCAGGATCAGTCACAGCCCACACTGACAGCAGCCCCTGCCCCAGGGTCTCACACAAAACCCCTGCCCCCCCCCACAAGGAACCTGAGGGGAGGGCTCCCAGCGTGCTGTCCGGGGGTCCCTGCACACGCGGCAGGGCTGTGGGATGGCGGGCCGCCCTCCAGCCGCGCTGGGCAACCTGAGGAACCTTTCCTGTGCAGCCTGACACTTGGCTCCCGCGACAGACCCTCGTTCACCCCCACGCCTGCCTCTGCTGTTCCAGCTCGTGGCCCACAGGCTTCCATCCACACCTGGAGGAGCTGAGAGTCCCGGGGCCTTAGCTCAGCTTAACTCCGTTTCACAGGGGAGACAGCCAGTGTGGTGCTCAGAGCATCCCCAGAATGGTCATTCCCATTCTGGGGAAGACCCATGTCAGTGTTTGGGGACGTCCTCTGAGGCTCACCTGCAAAGTGGGGCAGGTGAGGAGGCTCGTCGCTGTTTCGTTCTCAGGAGTTTATCTTAACATTCGATGCTTTTTATATTAAGGAGATTTAAAAATTCAGCAGTTATTAAATTGAATTATTTTCAAAGAGCTAATAAAAACGGGAGCTCTGAGTTTGCTCACCATCAATTATTGAAGCATCGATGTTTACATGGTAAGGAAAGTTTGAGTGCACATCTTTGGTCACTTGAGCCAAAACACTCTGAATGTCCTTCTTTGCTGGACTGCAGGCAAGCTGGCCAGCATCCCTGAGCCTGACCCCACACCCCCTCTTCCCCACAAGGATCTGCCTCAGCTTCCCCCTGAATGAAGCTTCAAGTGTGCACCATAATCCCTACAGCAGCCGTATACCTAACGTACAGGGTAGAAATAAGAATCCAATAAGTAACGTAGAATTCTAAAAAAAAAAGTATATAAAAAGGAAAAGCTAGAAAAAGAGAAGTCACAAACGGAGAAAGACATTTGAATCCAAGCACATCAATAATAAAACTGAGAGGGACATGCAGCCATCACAGGGCGGGGACAGTCAGAACACACAGAAAACACCAGGACCCAATACACGCGGTCCATGGAGACGCACTTCACTCAGAGAGAGACGGGCACAGCGGCGGGGGAGACTGAAACACGCACGCCCAGTGGATGGTAAGCACACGGAGGCCGGGGCCGCTGTCCGGATGTCACACAGAGACCATGACCGGGGCGCCTGGATGGCTCAGTCGGTTAAGCATCCAACTTCAGCTCAGGTCATGATCTTGCAGTTCATGGGTTTGAGCGCCATGTCGGGCTCTGTGCTGACAGCTCAGAGCCTGGAGCTGCTTCGGATTCTGTGTCTCCCCCTCTCTGCCCCTCCCCTGCTCATGCTTTCTCTCTCTCAAAAATAAACATTAAAAAAATTAAAAAAGAAAAGAGACAACGACCAAGAGCGTTCACCAGGGAAACGCAGAAAAACCTGCTGCAGCAGGACATTTCCCGGTGGTCGTGACACCTGTGTCTGTAATGGCCCCAAACGGGCAGCACCTTCAACTGCTGAAAGGCAGAACCCAAACCAAGCCTGTGGCGCACCCCAACCAGGTGCGCTAAGGGCAGACATGCCACGGGCAAGCGACAGTGGGAAGTCTGAGCAGCGAGCACCTCTGGGGCCGGGTGGGAAGGGCTGACCGGGAGCAAGAACACTTTCTGGAATGTTCTATGCCTTGATGGCAGTTGGGTTCGTCAGACTTTCCATGCGGGCATTTCTCTCTCTGGGAATGTCGGCCTCAAAACTGCCAACAAATACTGATGTCTCTTCCGTGAGGTGCGCGTGGAGGGTCTGGGGCGTGGCATCGGCTCGTCAGTTCTGGAGTCCAGACAGGGACGTGAGGGAGGGCGGGATGTGCAACGGAGCCCCCACGGCGACACGGCAAGTGTGGAATTTACACGGGGGCTACACGGGTGTTCCTGGTTTGCAGCTCTGTAAAGTTTGAGAGATTTCACAATAAATCCCAGGGAAAAATCCCTTACACAGCAGGTGTCTGGAACATTCTCTCCCTCAGCCTCCTGCTGTCTGGAACATTCTCTCCCTCAGCCTCCTGCTCTCTGCCCTTGGCTCCCTCAAGTCTCTCTCACCTTCTTTTAGCTTCTTAACCACCATTCCCACCTGAAGGGAAATTTATTAAAACAGCGAGTGCACCCCTGTGTGGGCCTCCACACCGGCCTCACTCCTGCCATTCACGGTGGGCTACCTGAGGACAGGCCTCTCAGTGCCTCAGTTTCCCCAGTGCAGACGCTGCACGGGCAGACAGCTCACATCCGGAGAACGTGGACTAAGTGAACACACGCTGACTCCCTTACTTGTGGCTTACTGTGTTAGATGTGCACACATCGTCCCAGGCTCCATCTACAGGCTAGAGCGCTCCACCTTCCAGAAGGAAACGGCAGCCCTGGAGCAGGTAAGGAATTCCCCACGAAGGGAAGAACGCCAGTTTTCAATAAGTTCCTTTCTCTCCCGTGCCTTGTTACCCAAGATTGATGCCTTTGACTAGATGTCTCTCAGAAAAATTCTTAACTGCTATGTAATAAAATCTATTAGTGGATAATTCCGTTTCTCCCACATATAGATTTTTGTAGATACAGAATGTTTTAGGAGAATTATTCTCTCATACATGTTTTATTAAAAAGCCTGGCGCTAAACATCGCTCTTCTTAAAACAAAATTACTACCTGCAAGGAAATAGCTGTTTTTGAAAGAAGGAAGGGGAAAAAAGCCCTTCCCCATTGTGCCTTTCTGTGCTCCATTACGAGCTGTTTATTAAGTATTGAAGGGATAATGGATAACAATGCATTTGTTAAATGACAAAACTTCAAATACAAAGTCTCATTTATGGGTCTCTTTCATAGCAGCCTATGATTTTCTAAATCTATTCAAGGTTTATAGATTTTAGTGATTTGCACACAGTAAGTGAGTGCAGAGACAGGATTTCGTTATCAAGTTTAGAAAAAATAAGGAAGATGAAGGCAGCATTTTATGCAAATCTCTCAACTTTCAGGATGAACGGAAGCAATGATTTTGAAAACAGCTGGGAGCTGGGAATGAACCTCTGGGGCCCCCGGGGCCTCGTGCGCACAGTCCGGGGAGACCGTCCCGGGGCGACAGGCTCCGGGGGGCCCTGCCCCAGTGACAGGCTCCTCGGTGCAGCTGCGGGGAATGAGCTCCGTCAAATGCCCGGTTTCCTGCCACCCTCTGTTCGCCCGGGGGATTTAGCTGGTGAGCTATCGCAGCAACAGGCATCTGGAGCCTCACTTCATGGGTTTTGTAGGTCTTGCTTCGGGGGGAACCCTGCGGGCCACAGAGGACCACAGAGCAGGACCGGAGGGGCCGCCTCCCCCCGCGGCCCACGGGCGCCGGCCACCTGCAGAGGACAAGAGGCGGGATCTGCTCTCTCCCTGGAGGCGCTCAACCTCACGGGGCAGGAGTGGGCGTGGGAGACCGTGACCCTGGCCCCCGAGCCAGGAGACGGGCTTAGCGGAGCGGGAGGACGCAGGGAGCCAGCTAGGCCAGCGGGGGGCGGGGTGGGGGTCCGGCCTCCACACTGCCCTCCGTCCGTGTGCGGGCCCACCACTCGCGGGAGGCACAGACACGCTGGTGCCGCTCCGTCTGTGCCGGCCGCCTCTGCCGTCGCGAACGAGGACACAGGAGGCGGCGCACAGGGTGGCGGCCCCCGAGGTGCTTTCCATGGCAGCTCATCAGCTCTCAGAATCTAGCTTGTTTTTCCAAAAAATATTTTTATGGGGCAGCAGAGGCAATGGCCCCAGGAGGGAAGATTGCACTGAGAAGCACAAACTTCGGAGAACCACAGGGCACTTCTGAGAATCACCCAGGAGTGGGGAGAACAGACCTACACACTGAGCAGGGTGCAGCCATCTGGGGGACCGTGGGCTCTGGGAGCGTCCACACGGCGTGTGTGCTGCTGATTTGGAGTGGATCACATTCAGCTTCCTCTAGAAAAAGGTCAAGAGCTGGGAAGATGCATTCTGGGCAATTTCCAGGAAAGATCCTGAGCTAGAAGTAAATGGGTTTCAGTGATTTGCTTGTGTTTCTGGGTAAATTTACATACTTCATTCAGTCCTGCGGAGCTCAGGGCTGCAACCGCCAGCGTTCAGCGCCGGAAATGATGCTCCGCCCATGCCCATCACACCCTCAACACTCTCCTGCCCCCTGCACTCAGCGAGGAGGTGTGTCCTGTCCCGATGCAGCCGCCAGCTGCTTCACCCCTTTCTGTGCTTCTGATGACCTTCCCCGTGACTCACTGTAACACAGCCCAGCTGGGTACCAATCTACCAATGGTTATCACTTCTATTGTGTCCGCAGCACTCCTTGCTTTCTGATACTGTCTCTGTGTGTTGGCCTGTTCGTCACATCGCTGCCCTGCTCAGATGGTGAGTGACCTGCCCAAGGAGAGGCATCTCAGGTGACCTCTTCGCTGTGGCATCTCCAATCCCAAGGACACATGGCACCCAGCAAGCAGCCATCTCTCTGACAGAGCCTTCCGCTGGGAAAACAAGAACTCACAAAGAAGCCCACCAACACCAACACCGTCACCACACCCCTACCGACGTCACCTCCAGTACACCAACACCACAGCCAGCACTTCCGCCACCAGCCCCACCACCACCACCACCGTCACCAACACTACCACCGTCAACACCACCACAACCGTCAGCAGCACCGACAGCACCAGCACCAACACTAACACTACTGTCAGTGGCACTAACACCGCCAACACCAACATCAATACTTCCACCACCACCACCACCATCAGTGCCGTCACCACTGACACAAACACTGCCAATACCATACCACCAATACCACTATCACCAACATGAACTACCCCACTGCCAGCAGCACCACAGCAACCAGGGTCAACACCACCATCGCCATCACCACCACCATCAACATCAACACTACTGACAAGACAGGAAATACATGCACACGGGGTCAAAATAACAGATAAAGTAGCATAGTTGCCTTAAAATTGACCCAGAGGAAGTTCTTTCTCTGCTCTTTAAGACCAAATCACAGTTCCTGTGCATCTTTAATATTCCATCCGCTAAACTCCAAATCACAGTTTTTGTGCATCTTTAATATTCCATCTGCTATTTAAACTCCACACATCACTCTGTGCTGTCCCTCTTTTTTTTTTTTTGCATTTTCTGCTTTTCACCAGCCCTCGGTGGTGAAGTTTGCCAGCATCAGGAGAATCACAAACATGCTACTCAGAACATCTGTCCTGTGAGAGGTTCAGGGCAGGCGCTCCACAAACATGACAAACACAAGGGTCAGAGCCCATACAGGACGGGGCTCCAGGCCTGAGCCACCATGGTCCACCTTGTCACATAGCACCCCCATCCACAGCGCTGTGCTACTTCTGGGCTTATTCCAGGATGCACACACAGTGGCTGGGAGGCTTGGTGTGAAACTGCTGTGAGGTGACACGCATCTGGTTACATCCCAAGCCATATGTTGTGCGGCAAGGAGTCAGCAATAAAGTGATGCTATCCTTCTCCGAGGTGCCCCGTTCCTGAAGGCTTGAGGCCGTCAGAGTTTGGTAAAGAGTCATCCAGCGCAGGCTAGGATTTCTGACTAGTCCAGCGTGGCTTGAATGTGACCATACAAATCTTACATGAAATGCCCATTATTGGGCGATTAAAGTACAGTCGACCATCCCTGGTAGCACTTTGATTCTCCTGAATGTCATTTTATATTTCTTTAACAACCAGGGTATTTTAAGCCCCCTGCACTGGGTTGGTCACCTGACAACTGTGTGCAGGAGCATGGAAAGGCCCACTTAGCCCAGAAACACTTGAGAGTGTGATCTCATTATTGAAAATGTAAACACAAGTAGATTCGTGTTACAGGTATGGAAACAATACCAAAAATGCTGAAAATAAATATTCCAGAATTTTCGTTGTGCTTCCCCCCGGGTGATGATGATATCCAGCCCAAATGGCTCCTCCCAGACCCAACGGCTTCGGCCGCCGACAGCCCTGCATTCCTGCTCTGACAGGCAAAGAACTTTCTCCTGAAGACTTGTCTCCCAGAACACAATGCCCACTGAGGTCACCTAGCGGTTCTCCTGAAGCGCCATGAGGAAGGGAACCTACATGAGATGCACACAGACCAGGGGCACGCAGCAAGTTGGGCGCTCCGCTCCTTAGGAGCCTCGGGCTCGGGAGAGGCTCCCGAGTCCAGGCTGGTGTGGGCACGGATGCTCGGCCACCGGAGGCAGGTGTGCTCCGCAGGTGGGGCCCCAGCAGCAGGCACAGGACAAGCCCAGGGGATCGGCCAGCGGGTACCCTCACTTCACAGCTACCTATTCACACAGAACCACACTCAGCCTCATCATCTGTTAACACTGCTGCAGTGACAACATGGTGAGCAGCGGCACTTATGAACTCGATGGCCCCAAACCGCACGCACGAGTTGTCGTCTGAGCCAACACGCCGAAGCCCGGAGCTGACCTCCCAGCCCCGCCCCCACTGTCTGTTCTTGTCGTTGTTAGACAGTGGTATTCAGGCCCCCGCGTAACCTCTGTGCAGTCTCTGTGGGACTGTCTGTGAGGACTTCCGTCCAGCCGGGGGATGAGCCACTTTGGAGGTAATGTCCGTAGCAAGGACTGGTGCTCACGTGCCCGCTAGCAGGACTCACCGGGGGAGGAGGGAGAGTGGGCTGCTCACTGGGCTCTCACCAGGGCCAGTTCACTGCACTGAACCAGCCAGATGAACCCAGGGCCCCCCATGGCCTCCTAGGGACACACCCGCCTCTCGGATCTGGGAGAGTTCCGGAGCAACCCCACCATCTGGCAGCTTCCTGCCTGCACTGAAGTCTGGACTCCAAGCGGAAGGCAGGTGGCCCCGCTTCCCAGTCCAGCCTCACGGGTGATGAAGTGGTCACTCTGGTCCCTGCTGGGCTCCTGTAGCTACGCGGTGGCCAGAAACTGCAGAAGACGGCTCTGGTGCACGAGCATCCGTCAGACTTTCAGCAAGCGGTAACTGTAAGTGACCACCGTGGACCGCCGCGATCTCAGGGCAGCTCCGTGGGCGGGAAGAGTGCTTCACCCCTGCATCACCGGGCAGCCTGGTAGCTCCTGCATCACAGCCTGTATTTGCTTCACCATGTTTCTACCCATCCCTCTGCTACTCCACCATCCTTGTTATTTTGGGGGAACCAAAGCAAGCCACAGACCCAAGAATACTTCACCCACAAACACGTCATCCTGCTCGTCACTAACAAGAGCTCATATTCATTCAGGGTTTTTCCTTTTGCTGTTAAGATGGACGTGATCTCAGGTGTGACACAGCATGTCCCAAACCACGGTCCCCCGTCAAGGTCGTGAACATCGTCCCTGCCCCTGAAAGCCCCCTCGCCTCCTGCCCTCACCCCATTCCTACCACTGCCAGAAGCAAACATGGTGTTTTCAAACCATCAATTCGTGCGACTTCTAGAATGTCACACAAAACGGACAAGAATTGGACACCAAGTAATCTGCTGTGTGGGGCTTCCTTCATGTCACGTGTTCCCAGGATGGGTCCCTCTTGTCCACAGGCGTTAGCAGGCTGCTCCTTCCCGTGGCTGAACAGAGTGCCACTGCGTGGACATGCCTGTGGGTGGCCAGCCACCCAGGCTGTTCACGGTTTCCGGACTGTTGTGAACAGAGCTGCTTCGGACACTCGGGTACATGTCTCTTGTTTCCCTTAGATGACATCTGGGGGCGGGGGGAATGGAGCCCGAGGGGGCATACGTTTGATCTTCTTCCTTGAAGACAAATATCGTGGCCGAGGAATTGGTGGGTAAGAGCTGCAAGTCACCAAATCTGGCCCATTGTTACAACAGGAAGAGAATATTTTATTATTATTATTTTTAAAAATATTTTTCTAAGTTTATTTATTTTAAGAGCAAGACAGAATGTATGTGTGGGAGATGAGAGAGGGGCACAGGGAAGGGTGAGAGAGAGAGCCCCAAGCAGGCTCTGCGCTGTCAGCGTGGACCCTGACGCGGGGCTCGAACTCACTAACTGTGAGATCACGACCTGAGCTGAAACCAAGAGTCAGATGCTTAACCGACTGAGCCACCCAGGCGCCCCACAGAGAGTATTTTAAATGCTCCCGGGCCCCCAGGGAGCTGTATTTTTCCTAAGTTTCCCCAAATAATGCTGCTGAGGGAGACCATTGGGTTCTGAGTCCCAGACCTGGCGGATTAGGGTCCAAAAGCCAGTGTCTCAGCCGCCCTGCACAGCGTGCTAACCCCTACACGGAAGTCACGGCAGCAGCCGTGCCCTAGGGTTGCTGAGAAGGTGAGAGAGCTTCGCATGCGTGTGGTACCTGGTGTCTGACCCTGAAGCCTGGGACACATGTTAGCAGTAAGCAGCAGGACCGACTGGCCTGTAGAACGGACCCTGGTGGGGAGCCCAGCTCACCCCTGGCTGTGACTCTCGGCACCAGGAGCTCAGCCCCGAGGGAGCAGGGGTGGATAAGTCAGGGCTTCAAGTTCAACGCCACTCTGTCCCAGCTCTGTCTACGGAGCGAGCAGGCAGTGCACTGAGCCTGGTCTCACCCTGGGTCCATCACGGGCTGCGTCCGGGCCCCACCGAGTATGGTGGTCAAGCCCCTGGAGACGCATGCACGCGAGGGGAGATCCAAGCACACAAGGCCCTTTCTCAATTCCCCTGACCAGAGGGGCCCATGTTAGCGAGGCTGAGAAGGGAAGGATGGGGGATGGACGGGTGCTCAGAAGCCTCCGGAAGTCCTGATGCCATGTGGTGGAGACAGCCAGGGGGGACGTCAGGCAACATGCGAGAGCACGAAGCGAGAACAGGCACTGGTTTTCCAAACTGATGATGAATTAAAACAACAAAGCATGACTGGAACAGAGCAGCTGGATGGACTGCGTCCCTGTCTTCACGTCTCTGAACCTGAGAAACGCTTCTGAGTCATGCTGGACCCAGGACACGCCGTGGAAGGCGAGGCCCGCGGTCTGTATTCTATGCGCACCGACCAACGCTCACGGTCTCTCAGAAAATGCTCCGGGGCCAGAGGACAGCAGGAGGAGAACGGCTGACTTCTAAAGTCCTTAGAAAACACTTTCAGCCTTAAGACTCGGGGACCGAGGAACAGGGTCCTCATGGAGCCACAGCGCCTGAAGCCGATTCTGATCTTTGCCTTCGTCACTCAGCCCTGTGGCTGCCACTCAGGCCCCAGGGTGCTTCTTACAGCCCGGGGGCTGCTTGTGCTTTAGAACTTACCCTGCAATTTAGAATAAATCAGCCCCGTACAGACCCTCGCACAGGCGCAATTCACTCCAACGGAAACAATCGTGCAGCAATCACCACCGTGGGACGCCATTTAGCCAGAGCCACTCAGAAGGATCATTCCACGGGGACCCTCGGGAATGCCGGGCGTTTGTTTATGGAGGCTCTCGACAAGCGAGTTAATCCGGAATGCTCTCTTAAGAAATTAGAAACGGCCCCATTCCGTTATGCGAGCAGGAGCCATCTCCGTGGCAGCAGCTTGTGACCCGCGTGTGCCGCGCTGGCGCAGATCAGGTGCTGAAGCGCGGGAGGGGCTGGCGCCGTCCGTCTCTCCAGGGGCCACCCGCCCTCGCCGAGACAGGGTCACACTGGCGGCCTGCACCTGCGCCCTCCTTCCTAGGGGGCACTGACTGGGCCGCAGGAAGGACGGGCACCCCTGGGGTGGCCGGAAGGAGGGCGGTGGACCTCGGCCCGCCATGTGTCGGGCCACCTGGAGCCCCGGCGACGCGGGCCGACTGTGGCCGCCGACGGGACCTTGCCGCCGGAACCCAGCTTCTGTGACAAGCGGACTGGTCGTGCTGATTGGATCCGTAAATCGACAAGGGAAGAGCTGCAACCCCCTTTCGTGACGTGGAACTCTGGGGGAGAGCGTGGTGCCGGGGTCCACGTGAGCCGCTCAACACCGGGTGGGGGGGTGTCGGAGAGCGGAGCGGGGCAGGAGCCAGCTGCTTTCCCCGCCCGACGCCTATACTTCTATCAAGGAAGTGAACTGAACGCAATCCTCTCTCGGGCAGGCCCGGGGCGCACCACGTCCCACCAGGAAGTGGGTGCTGACGGCCCGGGGCCGACGTCATCAAAACGGAGCCTGTGGGAGTTCACCTTGGGAGCTGGCTTGCCGCCTGGGAGGTGCCTTCCTGCCTCTCAGCAGGGGACTCTGCCCGACCACGTCCTCACCCCCGCCTCCCTCCCAGCCCCGGGGGCGGCTCGGACCACTTCATGCTCCGGGCCGATCACGTCTGTTCCCCAAACAGAGGGGGATAAAAACGCGCAGGAGGAGGCAGGTGGGGTGGCAGTCGGGGGCGGTCAGGGGCTGGCTGCACACACTCACGACGCAGGTTCAGGCCCTGCTGTGCCCTTCGGGAGGTCACGTCACCTCTCTGTGCCCGGAGAACGGGTCATAATTGCTCTCTGGTGCTGGTTGGCCCTGAGGATCTGACGAGATAGGACGCACGCGTTCCGGGCTGCCCGCCAGGTGGGTGCACTGCACAAACGCAGCTTCCGCAGCACAGCGATCGCGGCTGTTACCTGGGAAGCGCCAGGCTCTCAGGCTGCTTGTCACCCGGTTGTGGTGGCGCAAGGTCAAAGAGCCGCTTGCCACGCATCTCAAGTGGCCAATTAGCAGGAGACAGTGGTACGGACGCGGCGGTGAGCTGGATGGAGAGTCGGGGATGCCCCCCGGCTAACGTGCCCTCTGAATGGGGGACGTTCTGCCGCAGCACACGCCACCCAGCAATGTGGCCTTCAGAGGCTTGGTGGAGAGGCCAGCAGTGGAATCTCCGGACACACAGGAGGAAACGACTGTGAGGAGTGTGAGGGCACAAGAGTGAGACATGGGGACGCACCCGGCATGGTGGCGAGTCTTTATTCTGGGGAGGATGGAAGTGGGGGCCGGTGCGGGCCAAGTCTGGGAGGCCGGGCAAGACTGGGCTTTGGGGCTTCAAGTGTGGTCCAGGCCTCGGGGTCTGTGTCCCTGAGCCCCGGGGGGACCTACGGGGCAGGACATGGTGAAGGCTGTGTTTTAGGAACATGTGTTTGCAGCAGAGAAAGGGGAGACAAGGGGGGGCGCCGGGGGAGGGAAGAGCCTGAGCACGATCAGCCGGGAGGTGGCAGGGTGTCAGAAGGAGAGAACAAGAAAGTAAAGACAAGACGCGGCAGGACGAAAGCAGGGCTCAGATGTTTGGGTTTGCGTGGGCTGCTCCCCAGACGCTGGGGGCCAGGAGCCCCGAGGGGCCTGCAGCAGGTCCTGCCTGGGGCACCCGAGAAGCGGCCAGGCACCCAGTTGCTCGGCAGCACACACCCATCAGTGAGCGGTCAGGGGGCGGCCCATGTTCTCCTTCACGAGGCTCCGATTGGCTCGGGCCACTCACGTCCTGATCTCAGCCCCCAACCGCAGTCAAGGAGGGCGAAGGCATGTGTGCTGATGTCCCATTGGCTGAGGTCACCCTTGCGGGGAGGAGCATGGTCACACTCAAGGGTGTGCATGGGGTGGGAGAGTTCTTGTCACCGTCTCTGAAAGCAGCTGGTGAGATGGAGACAGAGGTGAAGACAGTTGTGGACAAAGCCATGGTCTTGAGCTTCCGTGCTTAGATTAGAACTGTCTGCTGCAAGAGTCGCAAATGCAGTTCGAATGGCTTCATCTACATTACTAACGGGGGCAGTACCATCTGGGGGTACCTTCAGGTACAGCTGGATCCAGGCACTCAACTATTTACTCAAAGATCCAGCTCTCACTTTGCATCTCTCAGCTCTGCCTTCCTCTGCCTGAGCTTCACTTCCTGTTACAGCTTCCTACCTGGCTGGCCTCCCGCCGTGGGCTCCCAGATCCAGGGGAAAGAAGGCTTCTCTCTCCCAAGTCTGGTGGCAGGAAAGGAGTGCTTTGGAGCAGCTCAGTGTTGGGGCTGACTGACCAGTTTCAGATCCTGACTCTGCCAGTCCCCAGCTGTCTATGCCCTGTGCCTGTTTCCTTATCTGGAAAATGGGGATGGTGATGGCATGACTAGTCTCACGGGGTGGACTGTGGGACGGTGTTCGGCACCGGATGGGATGTGTGCTGTGTGGGAGGCCGTTGTCCTCACATCAACCCGGGGGCAAAGGCCCCTCTCTCCACAGCGGGCAGTTGGGCCACTGGGCACATGTGCTGGCTGGCTCCAGGTCACGTGACATGCCACCCAGTGTCTACCCTATGGGGGTGTCAGTTGAGCAACGTCCAGGCCCTGTCGCAGAAGGGTGGGGGAGTGGGAGCTGCAAACTACGAAGAGAGCTCAGGCCTGGCCGAGAAACCAGCCGTGAGGCGCCCCCTGCCCCCCCGGAATTCAGGAAGGCAGTGCTGACTGCAGCCCGAGCTGCTGCAATGGGCTGTTTGCTTCCACAAGCATCTCCTTACAAGTAACGGAAATGCAAACTGGAGACAGACGTCACAAGCAGCTTGAAGAACGCAGGTACAGGTGCACTTCCGCACTGTTCCAGCTTCAACTCTCTGAGGGGGGGCCTGATGGGGCCAAAGGACAGGGGAATCCACGTGGTGGCTCCCGGAAGCAATAGGCACATTTCCCACAGGCCCTTTGCTCTGGACTGGCCAGCTGGGCCCCAACAGGGAGCCGGCGAGGGAAACCGTCCACAGGTGTGAACTGGAAAACAAATCCTATGGGACATCTCGTGAATAAAAATTTAGAAGCGCTTTACTGTATTTGAAAATCATTTTCTGAAGTGGTTTGGTTCCTGGAAAAAAAATCTCACAGACTCTGATGCTCTTTTTTATGCAGAGAAGCGCCAGGAGCTAGAATGAGAGACAGGTGACGTCTAACTTGTTCCTGCACTTTTCACACCATGTTAGCGGGGCACATGGGGACGTGCTTGCGGCCCGGAAGGAGGGGCGCCTCTGGGGGAGTGAGTGCTTGCTCGCCCCAGCCCTGCAGGCCCTGGGGGAAGTCTGTGCTGGGACTTACCGGCGTGAGTGCACAGGCGACAGAGGGGGCTTAAAGACACGCATTCTCCTTATGTTCACGGAGACAGAGGCGGGGATGACACACCAGCACACGGTTGTGCCCTGGCAGCAGCCGGCCGGCCCTCCGACCTTCCCAGACCCGAGCACGGGCAAGTGCAGACTAACGCATTTCCACCTCGGCCCCATCTCCCTGACAGGTGTGGCCAGAGCGAGCTTTGCTGCAGCGGGGCCGCCCCGGGCACTGCAGGCTGTGAGCAGCGTCCCTGGCCCCCAGTCGCCGGGGGCCAGTAGCACCCTGCGCCCTCCCCGAGCTGTGCCAACCCATCTCCTGACCTTGCCCAGTGCCCCCAGGGGCAACATTTCTGGGCAGGTCATCCATGCAGGGGAGAGAGGACTCAATCTGCTGTCGAGTGACGGGAGTTCCAGACCAAGGATGGTCACAGCCCAGTTGTGCAGCCGACGGTAATGGTGCTGACTGTGTGCTCTACTTGTTCATCTGTAGAACAGACAGGGAGCCCCGGCTCCCCTCTCCCCTGCCTCTCCCAGAAATCCTCTGAGAACCAGGCAGAAAGATCGGTGTGAACGTGCTCACACTCCTCTAAGTGGACAGAAAGATCGGTGTGAACACACTCACTATCCTCTGAGAACCAGGCAGGAAGATCAGTGTGAACACGCTCATGGTCCTCCGAGGACCGGGTGGGAAGAAAAGTGTGAACGCACTCACACACAATAGCAGCTGAGCTGCATTCACTTTGTGACTCCACAGGTGGACAAGTGTGCAGGATTAGCCCAGGTACAGGCCACCAAACAGGTTCAGAGGAGGGGCGTGACCTTAAATTCAACAAGTTGGGGCCAGCACCAGACGACTGAGCTCACGGTTCTCGGTCTGTGGCCTTGGGGTGGTGCGGTACGAAACACCACGCAGGCAGGCCAGACGTCCTCGCGCGTCCCCACGGCACAGCCCGGCGCCCACACAGAACGCTCCTGGGGACCCTGTCTGGGAGTCTACAGTCTACATTTGCCTCTACACGGCACACTCTTGGTCAGGCACTCCGATGGGAGGCTTCCCACCAAGATGGGGTCACAGGGCCCAGACTGACCCACCACCCAGCTCAGTAGGAGAGGAGAAATACAGGGCAGGCCCAGGACCACTCTCACTCACTGCCTGGAGGGGGTTTCCAGCCTGGGGTTCTGGGGTTCAAGAAGGGGGAGCCAAGAAGAGCCCAGGGGTCCCCGGGCTGAGGTGATGATGGAGTGAGGGTCTGGAATGGAAGGGGCTTATAAGTAACGAGGCAGAATATATACCGAAGGAGAGCTGGAGAGCTGTGGAAGGCTCCCTTCAGTCTTGGGCTGGACGTGATCAGAGGGCACATATGAAAAGCACCATCGTTTAGAAGCATCAGGGGAGCTTGCCCTGGGCTGCGACTGCTGTGTGTCCCTGACAGCGGGAGGGGCTTCAGGCTTCACGGCACACTGAGCAGACAATTCGAAACAGGACCCAAAACAAAAACCACCCTAGAACTGGGACATGCTTAGCCCTGGACTGAATACCACTCTGATCTTCCTTAGCAAAACAGAAGGGCAAGATCCAGATCCAAATGAACTCGTTTTCAAGTAACTCACCTGTGTCCTAGAGCCAAAATCAAGACTATTAACAGGAATACAAAAATGCTGACACACACAGAGGCAAAACTCACAGTATCTGGCGTTGCATAAAGAGCACCAGGCACACAAAGAAGCAGAAAAGAACGACCCATAATGAGAAAAGTGATCAATAAAAAAGATCAGAAGGAGAGAGAGAGTGGACAAGGGCACTGGGAAGTTATGACACCGCTATCTACACATTCACGCAGGCGGGGGAGCAGGGACGTGCCCCGCCTCAAACTTGCGCAGGGGAAGGTGTCCAAGATGGGGAGAGCGCCGGGGTCACTAGCAGACTGGGTGCTGCAGGAGGAAAGAAACTACCAGACTGGCAGACACACCAACAGCAAAGACCCAAGTGAAATACACACACACACACAAATTTAAAAGAACAAAGAATCTGAGTTGTTGGATGCCTTGAAGTGACCCATTACATTAGTAATTAGAATTTTTACAGGAGATGGGGGAAGGGGGGCAAACACATTGGAAGAAGTAATGAGTACAATTTTCCAAATGTGATGAAAACTATAGATCCAAAGACTCAAGAACCCAAACAAAAGAAACAACAAGAAAACCAGGCCAACACAGTTTATGATCAAATTGCTTCAAATCAGTGATAAAAAGAAAATCAGGGTGCCCGGGTGGCTCAGTCAGTTGAGAGTCTAACTCCTGACTTTGGCTCAGGTCACGATCGCATGGTTCATGAGCTCGAGCCCCAAGTCAGGCTCTTCACAGAGAGCGCAACGCCTGTTTGGAATTTTCTTTTTCCCTCTCTCTCTGCCTCTCCCTTGCACATGTGTATGCTCTCTCTCCCTCTCTCTCTCTCTTTCTCAGAATAAATAAATAAACTTAAAAAAAAAAAAAAAGAAAATCTTAAAACCACCAGAGTTGGTGGGGGCTGGTGGGGGGTCCATTATGTACAGACGAACAAAGGTAAGAAGGACAAAACAAAAGATTCCATCCCAGATATGATGCAAACCAGGAAACGCTTGTGCCGTAGTTTTAAAATCTTGGAAGACAAAATGAACAAACCCCCCAAACCAAGAATTCTATACCCAGCAAAACTGTCTCTCAAAAAATGGCAAAATAAAGACCTTCTCAGAATACAAAAGCTGAAGGAATTCATCACAAGCAGACCTGCCTGATAAGACATGTTAAAGATCTCCCATCCTCCATGCTATTGTAAGTAATCCTGCAATAAACATAGGGGTGCATGTAGCTTCTTTAAAAAAAAAAAAAAGTTCTTCAGGACAGAAGGAAGATACAAAGATACAACCAGATGTTAGTCTGGCCCTACACAGGGAATTACCAGCTCCAGAAATGACCAAGAGAAAAGAGCTTTCGCTTCTGTCATCTCTCTGAAGCGGTAAATGAAACATAGCTAATCCCCATTATGCATTTATCACACCACGATGGTTTGCTGCTTCTCTGCCTTCTGCATTCTAGTCTTTGACCTTGACAGACGAAAGTAACGCATATTCACTTTGTATCCTCAGTACACACATGGCACTTAATAAATGCCTGATGCCTTCGCACACACCTGTAGGCTACATGTACATCCTGGTGGGCAATAGTAAGTTGTGTTGCACCTGTGTCATCTGCTGGATGGAACCAGATTCAGCCCTGGGTACTCATCAATCGTGTTGTTGTGAACCAGTTTTGTGTCCCCCAAAGAACACATGTTGAAGCCCTAACTCCCAATGTGATGGTATTTACAGGTGAGCTTTTGGGAGGTGATTAGGAGGAGAGGAGGTCATGAGGGAGGAGACCCTGCGATGGGATTCATGTTCTTATAAGAAGAGGGAGAGACGCCAGAGCTTCCTCAGTGCCATGCGGGGACGCGGCCGGAATGCGGCCACCTGCAAGCTGGGAAGACATCCCTATCAGGACCCAGATCTGCCGATGCCCTGACCTTGGGCTTTCCAGGCTCCAGGACTGTGAGGAACAAGTGTCTGTGATTTCAGCCCCCGAGCCTGAACAGACTCACACGCAGGAAGCTGGGTCCACTTTTGGAATCAAGATTAGGTCACTTTGAAAACACAGCAGAGTCCCCACTGCTCTGATGTGTCCACAGCTGTCCCCACATCAGGCAGGGGCCACTAGGTGAACTCGTTTTGAGGGTGAATGCCCATGCCTGGCCCAGCCCACATTTTCCTGTCCCCGCACAGATGACAGCTGCCAGCACCCCTCTTCCTCCCGGCGGCACCCCTGGGCACACACACACTCCCGGGCCAGCAGTGCGCGTGGCATCTGGACCCGAGCCCTCTGGGCAAGCCTCCCTGTTGTCTGGGGCGCCAGTTACCATTCCCGATTTAGAGGCATATTCTTGTACTCAGAACAGCCATGATCCCTGCCAATAGACTGAAGGAAATGTCACTGCTCACACAATTACAGACAGCTTCAGCTCTTCATCGTGCAGAAGTTCTATTTACATCTCATAAACTATGTTGGTGCTTTATTTTAGACAACGAAAGCTCTATGTCTGTGTAGAAGATTGGGAGGAAGGAATTATTTCCCAGCCCCTGAAACCTTCCACAGGATGGAAAGGTGCTGCTTCGGAATACGGACCCTCTAAAGCATTCACCCAGCAACAGGGGCATGAACGGCTCCAGGAGGGGTCATCCTTGCCCCCCAGGGGGAGATGCACAGTCTTCTTAGGGAGCAATGGGCTGGAAGGAGGGACCGCCATGCCTGGTGGGGTGGTCCTGCTGGAGAATCAGGCTTCCCTCCGGCAGCTCGGCTCTGTAGGTCACCGTGTGTTAAATGCAGAGTAACAGGGGTCCCGCCGAGAAACGGGGGGCTCAAGGGCAGTGTGAGCCCACCAGTGCTTGCAGGTCTCTAAGTTCACCCAGAGTCGTAAACTGATTGTAACAACGAGGTGAGGGTCAATTTGGAAAAGCACTGAACTTGAAATCCTTCTTTGTAGCAGGCTATTTTTCAGAGC
Source organism: Crocuta crocuta (assembly GCF_008692635.1). NCBI lineage: Eukaryota > Metazoa > Chordata > Mammalia > Carnivora > Hyaenidae > Crocuta > Crocuta crocuta. Next base: position 1,976,174 of record NW_027528865.1, on the reverse strand, counting down.
AGTTTTAGGTGCAGAGTGAAAAGGAGGGAAAGGTGCAGAGAGTTCCGGCATGCCCTCTACCTCCACCCATGCACCATCTCCCCACCGTGGGCATTGACATCCCTCCAGAGCAGAGCATTTGCCACAGCGCGTGAACCTGCAGGGCCCGTCACCATCACCCCACACCCCTGCTTTACCTTAGGGCCAGGTGCTGTGCATTCTGTGGGGCTGGACACACACACCAGGACACCACCCGCCAGCAGGGCCCACACGGAAGTGCTTCACGCCCTATAACTGCCCCACGCCCCCCCTGACCCTCCCCTCCTGGCCCCTGGCAAACACTGATCTCTCACAGTCTCCATAGCTTCGTCTTTTCCAGAATGTCATATGGTTGGAATCACACAGCGTGTAGCCTTTCCAGACTGGTTTCTTTCACTTAGTAATTTGAATTTAAGTTTCCCCCATGCCTTTTTATGGCTTGATCGCTCATTTCTTGTTAGTGCCGACTGCTGCTCCACTGTCTGCATGGACCAGTTCATCGACCCTTCCCCCTGCCAAAGGATGCCTTGGTTGCTTCCGAGTTTTGACAATTACGGATAAAGCTGGTGTAAACATCCGCATGTAGGTTGTTTTGTGTGGGTTTTTTCCATTACTGTGAGTAAATACCAAGAAACGCGATTGCTGGAAATCTGTTTTCTATATTAGAAACTTCCTCCTAATTGAAGAGCATTGAATGTCACTATCAAAGGCATCTGCCCAGTGTCACCCCTTCTGAGGCCAGCAAGAAGGGACATCTGAATGTCATCCTGTCCAACAGAACCTTCCGCGGTGACAGGGACATCCTGTAGCTGCCCTGTCCAGTACAGCAGCCAGCAGCCACGTGTGGGTAATTGAAACGTGGCTGAGGAGCCAATAGTTGGCTCGTATTTCATTTTAATTTTACTTAAACTGAAATGTCTACATGTGGCTAGTGGTTATGACGAGGGACAGAGGTGAGCTCAGGTGTGTCCAAGGTGTCCTGAGGCATCAGGGGTGGGTTCTGTCACCCGGGGATACCCATCTCCTGAGCGCTGTGGCCATCGCACGGGTCTCCTTCCCCTCTCAGGTGTCCTTAGGACAGGGTGGGTTTTCCACACTCTCTCAAGCCTGCCCCTCATTCCCCATCGTCCTTCCCTGACCCACAGTCTGTCCTCCGTCCCCGATCCGCACCATGTCCTCTGTCCCTGACCTGTGCTCGGCCCTCCAACCTGACCCGCGCCCTGTTCTCCATCCCTGACCTGCACCGTCTCCTCTGTCCCTGACCCACACTGTGTCCTCTGTCCAAGGGAGGCTGGGGACATGTCTAATTTGTCCCCAGATGCTGCACATTTTCCCTGGTACTTTTTAGTGCTGCACTCACAGTAGTGGAGGGGCGGTGGCTGTGCATTACTGACCTCATAACACGCGCCTCCCCTCTGCCCCATGAAGTTTGTAGGCAGCTCGTATTTGCAGCCTTCGCACATAGCGCGCCTCACGCACGACGTGGGATTACTCCAGTCAGCAGTGTCACAGGCCAAAGGGGACCAGGCAGACTGTGCTCATGCACTGTTTGCCTGGGGAAGTTAGTACCTTCAGAGATCCTGGCAAGAAACTACCAGGAAGCAGGTTTCCAAAGTGTTGACAAAAACCCCCAACTTGGCCAGCAAACCCTGCAGCCCGCACTCCTGATGGAATGTTCCAAAATGTTCTGAAACGCTCAATGGTATACCTCTCCCAAGGCAGAGGCAGCAGTGCTCTGGCCCACGTGCAGAACCTTCTTAATAGAATATATAAAAATGCCCCCAGCAGTACCAAAACAAGCAAAAAAAAGAAAAAAAAAAAAAAAGGAAGATATTTCCAGAAAGAAGAATGTCGAAAGCAATCACAATTATGCCTTAAAGAGAGGGTTTGATTGGTTCACGCATGTCACCCAGGGCACAGTGATTATAAAGCTCATCTCTCTTCCCATTGTAGGTAAGAGGAGCCCTTCTTAATAACCGAAAAAATATTGCAGAGTCCCTCCCAACCTGTGGGAATGATGACACTCACAATCCCTGAGGCTCCGCATCTGTTCATCTCAAGGAGCCCCAGTGACGAGGCTCCATTTCGTTACAAGAGACCACGTCGCTGGGTGGATGTTTCCTAAGGATCCGGAAAACAGAGGAAGTTAGAGCCCCATCCTCTGTGACCCTTGACAAGGCAGCCTGGCTCTTCACAGAGAGCGAGGGTGGGCCAATATTCGGGGGTGCTTTTTGCAACAGAAGCCAGACAATGCACCGTTAAAACATGAACTGGCAACGGTGAAACAGGCGAGAGAACAAAGGACACGGGTAACAGCCACGCATCAGGGCTGCTCACCTCCTCCTGGACACGCGGGAGAGGACGCGTGTGTGTGTGCACAAGCCACTCTGCTCAACGCCTTATTCAAGGTGCTTTAAGAAAACCAGACAGACATGATGGACTTTTTTACCCGCGATGTATTTTATTACAAGTGCACAGAACCAAGAACTATAAGCAATTTGCTAAGTGAACCAGAAATTCAACTCTCTGCTTATGAATTAAGTTATGGGGCCCATTGGGTAAAATGCGAGCTCCTAAAATAGGTTACTTCTGGAAATAAAGACCTCGGACTGGAGAAAACAACATGCTGGCAGAGAAGACGCAGGAGATGTTGGGCCCTCACTGAAGGGGCTGGCAAACCCTCAGGTCACGGCCCTCTCAGCTGTGGCAGACTCCTGCCGACTCAATACAGCCTGATCTTAAATATCCAGAAAATGGGTCTGCCCGTTGCTAAAACACAGCCACTGTTAAAAACTAAACAATATAGGGGCGCCTGGGCAGCTCAGTCAGTTAAGCATCTGAGTTGGGCTCAGGTCATGATCTCACAGTCCATGGGTTCGAGCCCCGCGTCAGGCTCTGTGCTGACAGCTCAGAGCCTGGAGCCTGTTTTGGATTCTGTCCCCATCTCTCTATGTCCTTCCTCTGCTCACACTCTAATAAACATTAAAAAAATTTTTAATAAACATTAAAAAATTTAAAAGAAAAATATAGGGGCGACTGGGTGGCTCATTCGGTTAAGCGTCCGACGTCAGCTCAGGTCATGATCTCCTAGTTCACGGGTGTGAGCCCCACATCGGGCTCTGTGCTGACAGCTCAGACCCTAGAGCCTTCTTCAGATTCTGTGTCTCCCTCTCTCTGCCCCTCCCCTGCTTGCGCTGTCTCTCTCAGAAATAAGTAAAAAACATTGAAAAAAAAAACTATGGGTAATGAATACTCAAAATCGCTTCTTAATTATTCCACTGCACTCTACTAATTTGAATGCTGTTAGGTTATTCAGGCCCCTCATGCCCAAAGGCAGAAATACCATAGAAAGAAGTGCAATTTTCATGTCTTCCAAGCCCACGTTCAGTGCTGTCATGTTGCAGCTTGACACAGGTCACGGAGTGCCCCCCACTAATCAGCCGACGCCAGGGATCAGGACTCTGTGCTCCCCACTCTGTCTCCCAAGGGTGAGGCCTGGTGGCCAGGACGCTCCTGGGCATGGCCCACCGGCTTCGTATTGTAACGGACTGTTTTATTGGAAGAACATTAAGTAAATACAAAGTTTTAGCCCATAACCTAATTTTGTGGGGAAGTAGCTCTGTCTCTTTTCCAGCAAAAGAGAAATAGAGGATCCACATTTGATCACAGAGCAGACACGTATTCGATTCTGTCTCATGGAATATAAGCCAGCGGTAGCGTTTGTGGAAGAAACTCATCAGAAGATGCCACGCCGGCCACAGAGCCGACCACAAGCTACCTGAGTAACAGCACCTTCCCGGGATGTGGCCCAAGTCAGACTACAGGGGCCTTGAACTCAGTTCTGAGAGTCGAGCTGGCCTTGGCCCTCCGCTCCGGGGGGACGTCCTAGTGTCTTTCTTTGCTGGGGCCTGGGGCTAGTGAGGCCCTCTGTGATGTGAGCTGGGGGCCCCGGGCTGGGCTGCCAGGTGACCCCCAGAGGGCTGCAGATAGGGTCAGTGGTCATGGTGCCTCTGAAGGAGCCCACGCCGAGATTCTGGACAAGCGGGGGGCCTGCTTGGTGTCACTCTATGCACACTGTCACACATCGACGCTGCCATGCCTAACAGGAGAGGATGGGGGACAGTCCCCACGCGGCCTCCCCTGGTCCCCCCGTGCGTCTCCTGGACGGGGGACAGTCCCCACGCGGCCTCCCCTGGTCCCCCCGTGCGTCTCCTGGACGGGGGACAGTCCCCACACGGCCTCCCCTGGTCCCCCCTGTGCATCCCCTCCCTTGACTGACTTTAACCTGTGTCCTTTTGCTGTAAGAAGACTTATCCATGGCTCTGATGGGTCTGCGTGAGTTCTGGGAGTCCCAGCGAGTTATCAAACCCTGATGCTGGGCCCCCGAGCCCTGCAGCTGCGTCTGCGAGGGAGGGTGGTCCGAGGCCGCTCCTCCGCTTCAGGCCGCGTGTGCACTGACCCCTGACAGGCGGCAGGCGCTGCGGGCAGAGGCCCAGCGCTCTGCACGCCCCTGCGCTGCTGCAGTCCCACAGCAGGTGTGGCTCGAGCGCTGAGGCAGCCTCGTGGCTTCTCAGTGCCCTCGAGATGACGTGTCAGAGACTTGACCACAGAGTCCCCACCAGAACGGAAGGTGGGGAGACTCAACCACTCATACATACATGCTTTCAAAAAACAGTCAGCAGAAATGGAAAGCCAGTCTTCGCGTCCAACCAAAGTTGGCTTGGCAACCGTGTATGAGACGTCCCTTGCTGGTCGTCAGCGTCTCGGTCGGGCCTGATTTAGGTCACCTGGCCATGGCTTTGAGAATGAAGGAAGTGTGGCCATGGGCGGCAGGGCGCCTCCGGAGCCAGACAGGTGGCCCCCACGTCCCCCAGGCTGGGTGTGGGAGGTGCATGGAGAACTCACTGCAGAGACTGGCACATTGTAAACACTCACAGAATGGCAGATATTATTAAAATCTCCAAAAATATCACTGCTTATGGGGAGAAAAGAGGTACAGATGAGAATTTCAATCTTGAATGAAAATTTTCACCACTGTACGAAAAGACAGGGTGACTGGGGAGCCATCCGGGCCACACCAGCTAGGGAGGGACTGACTCTGAACTCTCACCCCATAGCCGGGACCCTGCGGCATCTCATACGGGGAGCAAGCACGGCAGCCCCCACGGGGATCCTGGGGCCGGCCCGAGTCCTGCCTCCTGCACGGCACGCTGGCTCTCTGCCCAGCCTTCCCCTTCGTAGCCATATTTTAAAGGAGAGGAAAAAAAAAAACAAACCAGGGAGGAGAATGCTATCTAATAGGACTGCAGCAAAATCATCTATTTTGGTAAAGATAATACAGCTGCGTTCACATATTGTCAAACATCTGGAGAGAAACTTAAAAAACCCCACTTGCATCGAGCCGTTTGATGCTGGGTCCTAAGTGCACACAGACGGCTTGTTCTTAGTGAATGTCAGGTTCTTCCCTTTCAGTCGGCTGCTGTGGTGGCCGGATGGGTGGCCACGGAGAGGAGGAAGTGGCAATTCAGGCCTCCTTTTGTGGGTGGCATGCACTGCATGCAGTTCATATGCTGAGCTAAATAATGGGATGAACTCAAAATGCAAGCCCGTCCCGGGGAGGATTTGATCCTATTTCCCTGCCATGTCACACAGATGCTTCCTTCATCAGCGCTCTCACGTGGGCAAAGTAGTTTGGAAGGTAGTCTATGGGCAACACAGGAAAGTCCAAATTTGTCCAAAAAAAAAAAAAAAAGAAGGCTGTATTTTATTCCCTGTGAACTAATACACCAGACTTGAGAATCTGTTTTTCTGGCTTATGGTTTTTAACAATTCCCTAGGGTCCAAATTGAAAGTCATCTTTGCAAACACAAATGACAATGAAGTTCAAAAACTGCCAGGATTGACAAAAACAAAAACCAGGAGATAAATATTCAGAACTAACACACCGCCATTCAGCTTCACCCCCAGCAACAGGTCAAACAACATCCACCAAGATGCACCTCACTTCAGACGCATGGCTGCCGCTGAGCATGAGCACACAAATCTCGCCTACGGAGAGGGACACAGGTCTTCCTTCGGACAGAGCGTCACCGTGCCAACGATCATCATTTTTAAGATGACAAAAGTATAAATCCGTCATCACGAGTAAGTACACTCTGCTAGCAAATATTTAAGTGTTCGTATCGAGAGGGAATAGGAGAGGTTTAAAAAAAAATTCCTGGTTCGATACCTACCTGCCCCTCCGTTATCAGGTCTCCCTGGAAAGGTAATCCCACCAGAAACCCCATTCTTCCTGGACGCTCGGATAAAAATGGGAAAGCAGCAGGTAAGCTATGCTCATATAATCAACATGCAGACTCTCTAGCAAGTTCTCTGATGAGCCCCCTCCTCGTTCCCAGAGGGACAGAAAAACACACCACGCTGCCCCTTACACTGCTCCACACGCCTGACCCAGGTCCCCACTGACGGACACCCGGGATGTACAGACACATCTTTTAAACGTGGAGGCACATAAAACTCACACACACTTCTGAAGGCCTGTGCACACTCGCAGGAAATTCGACATTTTCAGACTTTTAGCTTATTAAACAGGGAAAATGTAAGAAGCGTGACCTGGATAAGACAGCCCTCCTTCGCACTGGGCCCCTGGTTTCCAGGCGGCCTCTTTGTTCTAGTGAAAATTAGTTTGGTAACAGCTCTGAGCCCACAGTGAGTGGCGAGCCGCATCCCCACCAGCGGCGGGAACTGGCAGGAGCGTCCACTCGCTCGGGAGAGGATTTGGGCTCAGCGCGCATGAAGACTGAATTGCTTCTCACCCCAAGGGCAGCAGAGACGTCCAAGTTAGTTATTGGACTGTTAATAAAGCCCATCCGAGGGATCCCTCGGTCCAGCTGGCTGCTCCAACCTCCACTCCAGGACCCAGGGAAGCCATTTGTGTCCAAAATTGCCCAAATCAATTAACCTTCTCCGGTATTATTCACCACTCAGGGACAAAATTCTGTGTGCAAAAGCAAAATGATGTCTTGGCCCATCATCAGGCCGGGCCCCCGGAGGCGATAACAAACGAGGCTATTCTGGTCAACGGCCCAACAGTGGACTGTCGTTTCTCAACTAGATTACAGGGGCGGCATTAAGCTTTTCTACTACGGCCTGAAAACAGCCCAAAACACGCTCACTCCTTGTATTTGTTTTGGATTCCAAGTGGAAGTTAGTAGGATCACACCTGTAATAATTATACCTGGAAACAAACCTATTGGGATTTTTTAAAAAATGTAACACGCTGGGATAATATTGACTGAATTCTGCTTTTCTCTATTGGACCCTAACGGGGCTCACCTGACCTTCTGGGGCTTTCTTTCTGAAACCAATCAAGACTGCAAGGTACTAAGTTTCCCAAAAAGTATATCCCAAACAAGCAAGAGGAGGCACGGACCCCACTACCTTACAAGCTCGTGGACAGTGGTGGCCTCAGCACTGAAACCGTCTGCCAGAAGAGGGGCGCCAGCCGGCTCATGCCCCCCACCCCGCTGCCGACCACGGCGGCGCTCCACTCGGCGCGGTGACTGCCGGGCAGGTCCTG
>NW_027528865.1:1942407-1968530 GCF_008692635.1 Crocuta crocuta | reverse complement strand
GCGGGAGCCCGGTTCGGACACTGCCGTCAGCAGACACAGGCGGCTCTGCTCCCAGCACCGCCGCCCCTCCCGGCGCTTGCCCGGCGCTCACCCGAGGGAAGGGCTCTGGGCCCCGTTCCGGGGAGTGACGTCCTGCGTGTCTGCTACGGGGCTTCCCTTCCAGCCCTGGCGCCGTGACTCAGACGGACTCCTCGCCCGGGACCCCCGCTGGGCACCGTGGAGGCCTCTGCCTTCCTCCTGGCTGACTGGTGGGGTCCCCTGGGGACCCCTCCCTGGTGCCGCCGCGCGGTCGGGACACCTGGGCGCTCGGGGTGCGGGGCGGGGATCCCGGCCGCCGTGCTGGGCGCTGGGCCCCGGGACTCGGCGTGCCTCTTGCTGCTGTGACTCTGGCGCCCCCTCCCCACGGCAAACTCACCGGTCCCCACCCTCTGCAGACGCGCGCCTTCGCCTGCCGTCTGCTCCGTCGTCGGGGCTGAGATTCACCAAGCACAACGTGGAGCTTCAACAGCGCAACCCGGTTCGTCTCCACAGCAGAGCAGAGGCCTTGCCCCTCCGGGCTTCCGGACGGTCAGCCCGGGGCAAGGACGGTGGGCGGAGCCTTTGGACGGTCAGCCCGTGACAAGGACGGTGGGCGGAGCCTTTGGACGGTCAGCCCGTGACAAGGACGGTGGGCGGAGCCTTTGGAAGGTCAGCCCGTGACAAGGACGGTGGGCGGAGCCTTTGGAAGGTCAGCCCGTGACAAGGACGGTGGGCGGAGCCTTTGGAAGGTCAGCCCGTGACAAGGACGGTGGGCGGAGCCTTTGGACGGTCAGCCCGTGACAAGGACGGTGGGCGGAGCCTTTGGAAGGTCAGCCCGTGACGAGGACGGTGGGCGGAGCCTTTGGACGGTCAGCCCGTGACGAGGACGGTGGGCGGGTCCTTTGGAAGGTCAGCCCGTGACGAGGACGGTGGGCGGAGCCTTTGGAAGGTCAGCCCGGGGCAAGGATGGTGGGCGGAGCCGAGGCCATGGTCCAGGCTGGTGCTGGGCTGACTTAAAAGAGTTCGGGCGTCCGCCCAGACAGGGGCCTCCCGCCGGTGGGGGGAGGGGTCTGTATGGTCCCCGGAGTCCTGAGCTTAGAGGGAGCAGGGGGAGGATGTGACAAGTGTCAGGGTCTGCTTGGGAACGAGAGACGAGCTCAACAGGGAGGAAATGTATATAATGATTTACTTAAAGTGAATTTGTTACTGGCAGGGTGCCAGGGGCTCCATCGGTGAAGCGTCCAGCTTTTGATCCGCTCAGGTTATGATCTCAACGGTTTGTGGGGTTGAGCCCCGCCAGGCTCTGCACTGAGTGTGGAGTCTGCTTGGGATTCTCTCTCNGAGATCATGACCTAAGTGAAAGACGCTTAAGCGACTAAGCCACCCAGGCGCCCCACTACTTTCAGAATATAGAAGCAGGAAAAGATTAAGGAATCCTTAGCCAGACTTGTAGGGCCCCCTTATTTAACAAACAGGTTAAGAAAAATTTTACTCAAAATACGAACTGTTTGCATAAAAACGACTCCCCTCCACCTTTGAAGACCCACAACCACTTTGACGAGTTCCAGGCCAGGAAGACAGAGAGGGGCCCGGGCAGGTCATGCTTGCAATCAGGCAAAGCCTTTCTGTGCTGCTCAGCAGGGGCTCCCAATTCCCACAGAAAGTTCTCATCTGCAAGAAGTTTCCAGAAAGGCAAGCACCAGGACACTCCAACACCCCTACCGTCCCGGATTTCATCTGCTGGGGCTGCAAAGCTACAGCACTTTCCGGTCCTGGGTTAGTTTGGGGATTTGCTCGTTCATCCAGCTCACCCCTCCTCCTCGACAATTTCCTGGTCAGAGAGCCTCACTGTCACATCATAATCTCCCTTGCGGGGTGCCACACTGCGGCCTGAGCCGGGAGGGCCGGACGCACCAATCCTTTTTGTCAACTCAATTTTTTATGGGCGTCTTAATTTTTCATGGATTTGCCACCAGGTTCCATGTTGACTCCCAGCCTTGGGAGCTCCCGCGGTTTCCAGTGCCTTGGGCAGCAGGTGCCAGTCAAGTGTAAAGACCGCGCTCGTTCAGTACGATTCCCCTGCGAACGGCACGCACCCCACGGACGACTGCAGGTCAGCGCACAGGGCAAGTGAGCATGTGCAGAAATGACACAGGAGGACACGACACCTATCGCAGGGGAGAGGAGTTTGGGGAAAAAGCCATTACACCCCCCCACCCCCCCAGGGCAGGCATCTCCCCTCCCCTTCCCTCCCCCGGGGGCTTCTGCATTTCCCAGGCCTCCCCACCCAGCCTCAGGAGCAAGCGCCTTTCCTCCGCCAGGAGCCTGCGGCTTCCAAGAACACGGTTTGAAAAGATGCCTCGTCACCGGGCCTCCAGTCTCCTCATCCTTCCCGAGGAAGGGAAGTCGCTTGCAATTTCTGTGAAGACAGTTTCCGAAGGCGCTTTCCCACGGCTGATGTGTGAAGTCCTGACAGTCCGTATGTTATTTTTCGGTGAACGAGTGTAGTTCATTAACCCCGCACAACTGACAATTAAGAGAGAGAGCTTGCAAAGTGCTGCTTTGCTTAATGCCCTTTTTAATTGCAGGAGAAGTGGAAGGGGCTGTAGCGAGGCTGTCTCCCTCCCCCTTCAAGTTCCGGCTTAGGGATTTTGTACTTTTCTAATCCAATTTGCTTCTGAGATCGCCAGTGTTCCCTTTACAATAACTGGCATCAAACCAGGGGAAGAGGGGCGAAACGACACGCACTGTTCAAAGTTCAGGGTCTACTACACACCCGGCCCAGGTCTGCTTTAGGATCCTGGCGCTCCACCAATGGGCACACGTCTCTGGAAAAAGCTGCAAACAGACGAGGGCGGCACACTGCCACCAGGGCCACTGAGGCGCGGGCTCCGTCCCCCTGGGGGGGCTGGGAGAGCTGAAGCGGAGGTCCAGCTGCCAAGCAGGCCAGCAGGGAACAGTGATGCTATTTTTCATAGTAACAGTAACAGGTGGCCACGGCCATTTATTGAGCCGGGCCATGACTCAGAGGACCTCAGCAGTCCCCTCCCCCACCTGCCCTGGGAAGCGCGCCATCACTGTGAAGCCAAGTTCAGCACCCACTACTCCCTTCCATGGCGAGATCCCCTCTCTAGGAGAGACAGTCAGCTGGGCCACCCCTCAAGGGTCCCTGGGACACCCACTCAACACGTTCCCCTCCCACAGGGGCCGCCTCACCATCTGTTCCTGGCAACACCTCCATTCACAGCTGGATCGAGGTGGTCTGGCCTCTGCGGTCCCAGCCCCCATGTGCAGACCCTGTCCCCCCAATGGCAGGTGTCTAGGGCTCTGGCCCCCCTCCTGCACCCCGTCAGAGCAAAACTGAGACCCACATCTCCCAGTCACGCTTGTGAGGCCAAGTATCAGAAGAACCAGCTTGCTCCTGGGCCAGGTCTCCAATCACCTCCAATCACCTGGGCTCACCTTGTTCCCTGAAGGACAAGAAGCACCTTCTCTGCTCCAGCCTTGCGGCATCGATCACAGGCTTCCCTTCCTCAGTAACACACCCAGGGTGCTGATAAGCAATGACAGTGCTAACAGCGGGGCACGTGGTCACTCAGTGCTCATTACACACCAGTGTGGGTGACACGCTCTTGACACCTCTTCTCCTTGAGTTTTACACCCATGTGCATTCATTTAGCAAACATTTATTGACTTCCTACTAATGGAGAATATCGACTGATTGGCAAAGCGCGGTCTCAGGCCCTGGCACTAGCCACCTGCTCAATACGTGTGTGGCTTCCTGGCCTCCACTCATCCAGAACTTCTAAGCTATGCAGGTGGTTGCTGGCCTGGAGACCCCCAGAGGCAGGTCCCCGTGGGCCCTGGGGTCAGTGTGGGCTGAAAACCCGAAGTTGAACCATGCAGCAGGCCACTGAGGTTCTGTGTGTCCCTTCCCCCACCTCAGTGGTGTGAGGTTCAAAGAGGTGATTTCAGACAAGTGCACAACACGGTCACTGAATGCACACACAGGTGCAAGTCAGTGACGTTATTTCCACCTCAAAGACAGAAGCGAGAAGGGAGCTTTGGCACATTCTTGGTTCGTAAACATAAAACACAGGGTTCCACCATGTGCACCAAAAAGAGTCGCTGCTGAAATGAGATGGGGACCCCCCAGGGTGTGGTCCTGGGATTGCTGCTTCATGATGTCCATTCCTTGCTGGGGACCTAACGGCCCCCCAAACCCTGAGCTCATCCTACAAGTGCACACAAAGCTCTGGGTCAGGGATTCTCAGTGGTGACTTCCCACTGGATGTCCAATGGCCAGGAGCCAGGGGACACTGATACCCAGTGCCTGTAACTGCTCTCACAGGGCTGACCTTCTAGAGAGGGTGATGGCTGGACAGGCCAGAGAGCAGCTACACCTGTCCATGAGGCACCACCAGTCTGAGAGGACACTGAGATGGCCAAGGGGCATGGGGGACAGGCCTCTACAGGGGACAGTTTGAGCTGCAAAATGACTGACAAAAAGGAGACAGCCAGAGGGAGATCTGGGTGAAAAACTTCCAGAGAGAATGAAAAATATAGAGTCCCAGGTGCTGGGCCAAGCTTGCTGGTCCTCAGGAAGAATGGACTATGGGAATGGCCAGAGCTCAGAGGCAGGGGGTGCAGGGGAGGAGCAGGAAGAGCTAAGGCCAAGAGGTGTGTGACATCACTGATGGGGGCAAGCAGGGCCACAGGCCAGTTCTGCTGATCCTGCTGTAGCTTAAGTCATTATCATCACCATTGTCACCATCACCATTGTCACCACCACCACCACCATCACCACCATCACCACCACCACCATCACCACCACCACCACCACCATCACCACCACCATCACCACCACCATCACCACCACCACCACCATCACCACCATCACCACCACCATCACCACCACCACCACCATCACCACTATCATCACCATCACCATCACCACCGTCACATCATCATTGTCACCTCCACTATCACCACCAGCATTACTATTATCACCATCATTACCATTACTATCACCATCATCATCACTACAATTGTCATTGCCACCACCACCACCATCATCAACATCATCACCGCCATCACCATCACAGCCACTTTCATCCTATCATACTATCACCAAATTCTCGCTGCTCTGCTGGTCAACTTTCTCAGAGTAACTCTACATCCTAATGTCTCCAGATCGCTCTCTGTTTGGGTTACCCTTAGCAGAGTTATTTGAAGGAGGATAAAACAAATCGCCCTCACTCCAGAGCTGTTGCAGGGAGATGTGAAGCTCCAGTGAACAGAGAAACTAATTGGAGGTTCTTTCCAGCCTCTAAGGTACATAGAGAGACCGGCTGCAGCAGCCACGGTGGCAGATTTCGGCACAACTAATTGTTTCCAAAATGGCCTGTGTGGTTACTGCAACACGACGCTGCCCATGAACTCCATGTATGTCCTCATTGTTTTCAAATGGCTCTGTTCAGCAGAGACATAAACACAGGGTTTCTCTCTTTTAAGGAAAATTCACACTCTGAAAGGAGATCTCTGGTACAAAGCACCTCTTGCCAGTCAGTAATTTTCTGACAAATTAAAACACCGATTTTTCTTTGTGCAGCAAGTTTCCATTTATTACCCCATTGTGAATCTGGGCTTCTCGTTCTTTGTCTGTTAACTTGCTCACCCCCAGGAGAAGTTTTCCTATTATTCTAAGAAGCATCACTGCATTTATAGAACAACTGTGTCTTCACATAAGTATATATAATCACACTAATGATACATCCAACACACGGGGCACACTCTGCTCTGAAGACACCTGGAGAAACGTCTTTACAGAGCTCACTGCTGGGGCTGTGTCCCCACGTCCCTCGTCTTCTGTAGGTGCGTGAGCTCTCTGTGCATCCATTTTGTTCAAGGTCATCTTTAATGTTCCAAAAAGTCAATTAATTCGCATTACACTAGCATAAAAATAATATCGCCGATCACCTGTGGCAGAGTTTGTCAACCCCAGCACTTTGACAATCTGGCTGGGTCCTTCTCTGTTATGGGCGCTGTCCTAGGCAGGAGGCATGTTTCCCGCACATGCGGGGTGTTCAACAGCGTCCCTGGCCTCTACCCACTAGATGCCGGCATGATCTCTGAGGTTGTGACAACTAAAACTGTTCCAAGGAATTGCTAAATGATGTCTGGAGAAAAATCAAAATCAGCTGGTGAGAACCACTGACCTACATTAAAACCTCAGACTCTTACATAACTTAGTGTTCTCATAACAGCAAAATCTGGTTTTCACTCACTAAGTTACCAACATATTCTACTTAGGAGTGGAGTAGTCTACTCATGCTAAAGGCCAGAGTGAACTCAGCACATGCTGGACAGCAGGCTCCTGAGGGTATTTCAAGGACAGTGATATTGAAGAGCCACCCCCCTCCCCATCTCTCCATCCACCCATCCACTCATCCACTCATCCACCCATCCACTCACCCACCCATCCATCCATCCATCCATCCATCCATCCATCCATCCATCCATCCAACCATCTCTCTCTCCATCTACCCATCTATCCATCTGTATCATCTTTCTACTTATATTTATCCTTCTTTCCTTCCTTCCTTTCATCCATTTTTTCTTCCTTCCTTCCATGTAACCATATTATCTATCTATCATCTATCTATCTATCTGTCTATATCCATCCACGTATCCATCCATCCACTCAGCCATCCATCCATCCATCCATCCATCCATCCATCCCTCCACCCACCCATCCATGCTTATTTGGCTACTTCACACATGCCAGGGCCCAAACTACAGATGAAATGTAAGGACTAGTATGTTCTTCATAGGGTCCATGAGGAATTCCTAGTTGAGCACAGTGGCTCTCATGGGGGTGGCACCATCCCAAGGAGTGATTTTGACAAAAAGTGGGGTACATTTTTGTTATCACCATGGCTGAGTGTCTTTAGCCCCTTGTGGGCAATGGCTAGGGAGGCCAAGTCATCCTGCAAAGCATGAGAAGTTCCATGTGTGCACAGCTGATATGGCCCACTGGCTCGTCCTGTAAGTTTAGAATTACTTGGGCCCAGACCTTAATTGTCTCTTACATACAGACATCACCTGATTTTGCAGGGATTCAACACACTGGATTTTCCCAGGAGGGACATTATCACACGAAGAGAGGGGTTGTCATCCCTTGTGTTGCTCAGAATTTTCCAATAGCCCTTCATCATTTCAGAGAATCACGTCCCCAAGCGTCCCCGACCACAACGTCCACCTCAGCCCCTGGAGTCACCAAGCTAGCCTGCGTCCAGCACCGCACGTGCCACCCTCCCGGAGGCCCAGCAATGGGCTGCAGGCCCCCGGCCATGTCTTCTAGCGGAGTCCTGCCGGGTGTGGGAACCCCACGGGTGGCGTGTGCCATCCTTGTCCCCCTCCTTTATGTCACAGCGACGCCAGAGAGTGACGTTGAGTGTGTGCCTCTGGACACGAACCACTCTGGGAGTCTGTGTTGGTAAATGAGGCTACAGGAGATAAAACTACAGAGAGTCTTTTGGGGTGAAGATGCCCTGAAGCAGGGGGTGGTGAGCGCCTGAGTCTCAGTAAACTAAACGCCGCTGACCTGCATTACACAGTGTGAGCGTGACGTCACAGTGAAGCTGTTCCAAGCGGACACAGTACGTATTTGGTCCCGATTCCATCCAAATCCGAGCTTCCTGCCCTGCCCACAGCCTTCCCAACTTGGCCCCGCCCCGGCACGCTCCTGAGCCACTGCCCCACCCACACAGGGGGGGTCACCCAACCGGCCTTGTTCAGGCTCCTGACCCAACCACAGAGCTCTGGGCTCCGGGCGGCCTAGCCGCCCCTCCCTCCCACCTGTGCCCAGTGAGCCCCGGCTCTGCCCCAAGGGGTCTTCACCAACACCCACCATGCCTGACCTTCAGCCTCTCTGGCCACACATGGGCGGCATCTGCCCTTCCCTTGCCAGCCCTGCCTGCACCGTAAACTCCATGAGAGCTGGAGCTGCCTCCACCTTGGTCACCTCTGTGTCCCCAGCAGCAAGCACAGAGCCCGGAAGAAGGGGCACTATTGTTGAGTGACTGTATGAATATATTTCTGATCAGAGCCAGAAGCAGATGCAGAGAATTAGGTGAAGAGAACAGGATCAGGAGAATCAGGAATTAGGTGAAGAGAACAGACTGGTTCACCTCGTGCTGCACAAGCAATCAAACACTTTAAAAACTGCGTGAAACCGCAGACGCGCGCAGGACTGACCACTGACTCAGGGTGGGCTTGTGCGCGGTGTCGCTGCCCTATTACCGCCGTGATGCCGTCCCACGATGTCACTGCTGGGGGCGAGCGGATGAAGGGTGGACAGAAGCTCTCTATGCTCCGCTCTCTGCGACTCTCTCTGTATTTGACAAAACCTTCTGAGTCTCTCCCATGGGTGCGCCCGGACCCCCATAGTGCTCGCGGTGTAGATGTGAGGAAAGCATCACACAAGTTAGGAAGTCTGATACGTGTGCAACTGGGCAGGGTAGGGGCTGCCGCTGGGAACGGAGACCCCATCCCGGGGGGGACCGGCGAGCTGACAGGGGTCCACAACTCCGAGAAAACTGCAGGGCGCTCCCCGCAGGGTGGCCCTCGTCCTCTGCCCGCCACCGCCGCCGCCACGCTCTGCTCCTTCCTGCACTTCACACTGGACTGTTGCACCTTCCGCCCCGAGCTCCCTGGACAGTCTGCCTCTTCTGCTTGCAGAGCGGCCAGCACACGGTTCTCATTCGATGGAAGCTCTTTTACAAACTTCCGAAGGATGGACGAGTGGTCTGCATGTGGCCATGGGTGACGTGTTCCAGAACACCGGAGAAGGCCTGCAGCCCTGAGGCCTGGCGGCCAGACATCTGCAGACAGCAATGGCGGGAATCATGCAGGCCACCAGGTGTGGGGCCCCTGAGGCAAGGTCAGGGGCTGCACGCAGGCCCGGGGGCTCCCAGAAAAGTCCTCCCTGCTGTATACAGTCTCCCTGGGGTGGTGAGGGGAAGCCTAGAGCACACATGCTGAGCCCATCACTGATCCGCCCTCTCCAGGTGTGTAAACACACATCCCCGATATGACCAGGCTTCAGGTAGCAGGTGCATCCAGGGCTAAACCCGTGCCGGGGCCTCGCAGGTGCCCCCCACCCTCCGCTCCCACCCCACGTGGTGTCAGAGCCAGGTGGCCCCACCACAGGGACGGACTCTCTCGCTGAGGAGCACAGGTCCCCTTACTTGCTGGTGAAGCCCAAAGTCTAGTTAAGGGTGGAGCCTAAATTCTAGTGCCCTGGAAGGGGGTTGCTGCTGATTCACATTTGGTGGGGATGCTGAGGCCCCAGGGGTCCCCGGGGGACAGATGAAGAGGAAGGCAGCTGAGGCCCTGCGCACGCGCACTTGCCACAGGCCAGGCCTGGAGAGGAGTCTGCGGCCCTGAAGACGGTTCTTTCCTGCAAAAGGTAACAGGTCTGGGTGGGGAAGGAAGCCCCTCCTTGGCTTCATCAGCCCCAGGATGTAAACAAAGGGGGGCCCATTCAGGTGAAGGGCGTGGGGCCTTGCGCAGGGCAGTGACGGACATTCGATGTCCATTCAGGTAGAGACACAAAAGTCTGGGTTTTAAATAAATGAAAATCTGCTGCCCACACCAGCTTCCCTGTGCCGTGCCGAGCGCCTCCCAAGACCCGGCCCCACGGAACACGCTCCGCACCCTCCCGACGGCCTAGGAAGCGGGCGCTGTGGACGTCCCTCTCTGCAGGGACCGCGCACTGACACAGGCTGCCAGAGGTCCAGCCACCTGCCCAGGGACCGTGCGAGGTGCTCGCCCCTCCACACCTGCATTTCCAGAATGAAATTCGAGTTTTGGGGACACCGGATAGGGAGTCCCCATCACCTCCTCCTGCCATGGGAGACACGTGCTTCCACGTGACGGTGCTGAGAACCACAAACTGTTCGCGTCCCACGTATCATTTGATGACGTGAAAATTACTGAATTTAATACCCTCCATATACTCTTTCATTGGTTTTCCCCTGCTTCCTTTCAAAATTCTTATGGCTCACCCTAAACTGGAATAATAATTATTTTCTGGAAGTTTGATTTTCATTTGCTTCTTTTTAAAATTTTTTTTCCTTAATGCTTATTTTTGAGAGAGAGACAGAGACAGAGACAGAGAGCAGGGGAGGGGCAGAGGGAGACAGAGAATCCGAAGCAGCTCCAGGCTCGGGGCTATCAGCACAGAGCCCGACTCGGGGCTCGAACTCACAAACAAGATCATGACCTGAGCTAAAGTCGGTCGCTTAACCCCGCCCCCAGCGCCCAACCGCTTCTTATTAAAACCTTTTTCTATCCAGTGAGCTTGGGAGGAGACATGGCACTGGTCTGACTTTCAAGAAGTTGCCAAGATTAAATGAAACCCGAGCTACACTGTTTCCGAAGTGTGTTATTACCGCAGGCGGAGGGTGGAGGCTGGGGCCAGGCAGGGTTGGCTGGGAAGAGAGGCCAAGGGACAGAGTAACGGCCCCCGGTTTTCTCTTTTCCTTGAACCTTGAACTCCCCACTCAAAACCCCTGCCAGGGGCTGCCTGCTCACGGGGTTACCTCCCCAGGACTTACCCACGACAAGGCCTTTGTTTGTATCAAAGAATGCGGCCAGAGGATTAACGGCAAAAATAAAAATCAAATAACACATCTCTTGCTTTCCCTGCCTTCCTTCTTACAAAATGTTGGAAAACTCTTCAACAATCACGGGAATTTAAAAGCTGAATAACAAAACTCCAACAGCAAGCCCACCAGATAAGACGCTTCAACAACCATCTCTACCTTTGAAATTCATTAACAAAGGCAATTTGCTGAGCCGGCCCAGGAATGCATTCTTCATGCCAGAACAGCAGCACTTGATAAATATGGAAGGCTTGACTGTTCTGCAGGGTCTGAATGCTTTTACATAAATTCCCACTGGGATTAGCAATCTTTCCAGAAATCAAACGACACCTATAAAGCTACTTAAAGTTGGCTTTTCTTCCCCATCAGGTGGGGTAAGGAACTCTTTAAGTGGAGGGCTGAGATCCATTACGGTAGAATCAGGCATCATCTGCAGTAATTTTCTGACACATGACATTAACTCCGGCGTTGCCGGGAGCGCCTCCGTGAATCTGCTGCCCGTTTGCAGGCAGGACCCGCTATTCTCTGAGTGCGGGACACACGACAGCCATGGCACTCGCGATCAACCAGCCACGCCACCAGCAAAGAGACGAAGGAGAAGACGGAACGGCCAGTTCCAGGGTCCCAGGCGCGGGGCCAAAGCTGTTTCCACAAGTGGGCCTGACCGTCAAGCTCACATTTTGTCAGCTGAACTTAAGTGGTAGGCAATTACCTGGATAATTAATTTTCAAACGGTTTCTGCCTAGACCATCTGAACGCCGGTAAATGAGGGAGCAGCCGGGGCTGAAGTCCGAACTCTCTCTGACTCTCAGCCGTGCAGGCTTGTTCCTTAGAAACAAACACAGCACGTGATCACTGCCCACTGATCACATGATCACGGAGCCGAATCTGGAGACACACGTGGCCAGAAGCCCTTCACGCTCAAAAGTGAAGAGTGAACATCTTTCCTTTTGGTCAGACCAGTGCCGGCGGCTCCAGTCGGCCAGGCCCGGGTGGGGGCCGCTCACTGTCACGGTCGAGCCCCAACGGGCCGACCAAGCTCAGGGGGGAAGGGCGGCCCGACCAGCTCCTGCTCGTGAAGCGGCCTTGCTTGGCTGTGGGATCTCGGGCAGGAGTCTGTCTCTCTGATCCTCATGAGCCGCCTGCAAACTGGGGGTGGGACGCTCGCGTCTCCTACACGCAGCACAAGGACTGAGATTTACACGGAATCCACTCACTCTGCGTTCTTGTTATTTCTATGATGGAGCCGAGCAACCTTGTCTGGGAGCCGCCAACCCCCTGACCCGCCCAGGGGCCGAGGCGCACCCCTTCCCTAGGGCCCCGCCCCCCACGTCATCCGGATCACCCTGTCCTCGCAGCCTCATGCATCCTGCAGGGCTGTGCACCCCAGGCCTGGAGCGGGGGGGCCTGGCAGGGGCCACGGGGTGCGTGTCTCAGAACCCAATGCTGCCAGCGGGACAAATGGTGCGTTCGCTGGGCCTCGGGGTTGGGGGACGTCGGGGAGGGTGAGAACCAAGTGGCCACGGTGCTGCTGTCACCCCTGCAAGGAGCTCTCACTTCCCTGCTGGGCAACAGCCCAGACCCCTCGACTTCCGAACGGGAGGGGTGGGGCGCCCAGATGTCGATGTGAAGTCTCGTGATGGTTAACGGTGGGAGGCCCACTTTGTCTCCAGACGCTGCAGGGGTGGAGCAGAGTAAACCTGATGGAAGCTCCCGGTTCCTCCCCAGCCTCACGCCCTTCGCCTCCACCTGTCTGCTCACTTGTCCAGGTGCACAGGTTCAGGGACACGATGCAGAATCGGCCCTCAGGGCCAGCCCAGGAGCCACCCTGTCCCCAGCCGCCGGGGTCCTGAGCAGACCTTGTGAGATTCCTTCCACGGCCATTTGCTCCGGGCGGGGGTTGGGGGCAGGTCCCCCTCACGCCTCACGGGTACGGTGACCTGACTCTGTGACTCTGCCTGTAAGTCGGGAAGCGACTGGGGCTTGCTTCAAGGCTGCTGTATAATCAACAACGCGGAGCAGCGATGACCGCAGTGTTGTGACCAGGAGCTCGCTAACATGCCCGCCTCACCCCTACCCCCCCCAGCCTTGCTGTCCTCGAGCTGAGGTGCCCCCACACAGCGTCCCGTTGCACTCCCAGGACCCGGGCTCAGGTGAGGACTGTCCCTGCCCAGGAGCAGCATGGGGGGCAGGAAGGAAGGGACTGTCTGGGATCAATGCCCTCCTCTCTGCCTGCACACCACCCTCCCAGCTTCCTCCCCTCCCCTCCTCGAGCCCTACACCCCTCCCCTTCCGGATCCTTCCTCCAGAAAGCCCCCTCAGCCTCTCAGTATCGGGGGGGGGGGTGACCCCTGGTAGGGCAGGAGAGAAGCCTGACCACAGGTGAGCATGCTCCTAAAGCTGTCAGCTCCCCCGCGTCCCCCGAAATCTGACTACAGCTTGTGTGTGGGTCAGGAAGCCGGGGCTTTGTAGGGGCCGTACGGTTGCCTTCTGCTGTGTGGTCACCCTGGGATCCCAGCCATGTTGTGAGGCAGAGGCAGCTGAGATCCTCTCACGTGGCTCAGAGGTACCCTGTCCACGGCTCCACCCTGATTCTGTGGCCTCCAAACAGATGTACCTGCCCAGCACAGGGCATGCGGGTGAAAGTGTGTCAAGGACACAGGAAAAGGCAGGAGGGGTGGGGAGAAGGGGGGAGAGAAGAATCTCAGAAGACATGTGGTGTCTCTTGGTGCAAATCCCCTTCTCTGCTAACCACACTGGTCCCCTCTCTGTGGGGGCCTGTGACCCTACTGCATGGAATGTGTCCTAAGTGGGCTATGTGGGGTGTAATACAGATACAGGGCTGTCCAGCACTTCCCAGCGGCTGGGTGGCTGTCAGGACGCCGGGGTGATGCCCCAGAGAACCCCACTGCCCTTCAGTGGGAAGGAGGTTCATGCAGCCAAGGCTGCTGCTCTGGAAAACTGTACCCAATGACCTCCACCAAAGCACCTTGAGATACCAGCATGGTTTGTTTGGGACAGTGATAAGGGCTCTGAGATTCTAACACTAACAGACCTGCTTGTGCTCTGGCCATATTCTCACAACTGAAACCGTATTTCTGCATAAAAGTCGACCTTGAGTCTGAAGCCCTCCCAGCAAATCCTCTGTCGAGTGAAGAATCAGCTGACACGAATCGGGTTTCCAGATGGTAGAAGCCGGTGTGACCCACGTTGCGTCCTGCCCCCCTCGCAGGGAAAACTGACGTAGATGGACAGGCTGGGAGCAGATCCGGCCCTTGGTCCCTGGCCCAGGGTGGCTGGGGAGGTCACTGCCACGGGCCCTGCACGTGTGCGCCTCCCGCCTCCGGGTCCTGTCAGCCCCCCTGGGAGGCTTCGCTCCCCAGCCCCAGCTGGTCCAGAGGCCGGCATCTTGGGGTTCCACCAAGGCCCCTTCCTGGGGGATGTCCCTGAAGGGGGTTCGTCCCGAGGCAGCCCTGACCCACAGGCTGGGGTTTAACATCTACAAACAGGGCCCATGGAGGACCATCCAGGAAGATGCCAAGAATCCACCATGACAGCTTGGATCATCATGCGATCATTGTCAACACTGTAGAAATGAACACGCCCTCACTTCCGTTCTGGGTAAGGGTTCTGGTCAGTCGCAGCCTGCCTGCTGCAAACCGCCCAGTCCCCTCACACGGGACCTGGGTCTCCTGTGGGGACTGTCTCTCCCCTTAACGACAGGAAGGCAGAAATCAAGCCCACTCTCAACTGGCTATGAAAACTCTTGAATAAACGGGAGTGCCATGAGTCCACGCAACTCTAAAAACAGTGCCGAAAACTATGTCTAACACAGAAAATAGCTGGCTGAGGTGTGGGCAAAAATTATTTGGCATAATTTCATTTTCGTAGGCTTAACAAAAAAGCCTAGAAAAGATATTTATAGCTCAAAATACCAACAGTGGCAATTTTATGTTCTTAATCTTTATCCACTTTCATTAAAATCTTATACCATCTACATAGTCTATGAAAGTAATGTTTAGAAAGCAATGAAAGTTGAAATCCTTTCTTTTGCCCCCATTAGGGGACTGTGCAAGATGATCATTTCTGCAAGATGGGCTGTACATTCAGTGAACAAACGCCCTCCATGTCCCGTGACAGGCAGTGTGTGGAAGACAGTGGGACGGGCAGGCCTGGGGGGCAGGCAGGGCACGAAGACCAGCCCTCCGGGAGCACACGGGGCAGCAGAGACTGTGTCGGGAACAGCTTTAATTTCCCCCAGCCCGGCCACCCACGTGACCCTTGCTGCCAGGTCCTCCCCCGAGGGGACGGGGCGCCGTGCTGAGGGCCTCCCGGGATAGCCTTGGCCCGGCTGGCACTGTGTCCCTGAAGCGTCACTGTCCCCGGCCATGGCGCGTGCCACAGTTGACAGACACACCCCAGTCCCCACCTCCCAGGGACTGTGAGTGAAGTAACAGAAGTCAATGTGAACCCAGGTTTTTAAAACAGTAGAGAAAAGCATCGTACATTGAAGACCTAGCAGCACCTTAACACCCCCTGACCTGGTGCGTAATCACGTCACCGCAGGTGCCTCCTGATGAAACTTTAAATATTTCAGGGCTTTTTGATTTTGTGTTTTGTACATGTGCTATTATTGCTATTTCTTCACCACTAAACTCAAAGATTGGCCTAAAAAAAAAAGACAGAATAGCTTTTTCAAAGTATCAAAAAGAAACCCTCGGATGCGCGGGGCTCCTATTTGCAGATTCATTGTACAGAGCTGAGCGTCCACGGACAGAGAAGTTCACCATCACCAGGTTCGACACAATTGCGATTTCTGAGGCTCGGTCTATTTCAGTCATTTCCTACGGCAGGACGTGATAACGCGGAGTCCCTCCTGCGCCTATCAGAGCCCAGAGCTGGCGGAATCAGAGATGCCTTTGTCTGTTTAAAGTCTCCCATTATCTCTCCGGACAACACAATATGTGTTTACTTTACAAAAACCCCCAACACAAATGGAAATAAAAAACACATTATGGAGGAGATTAGAGGGACCGGCAACATGGTGTACGATTAACCACGTTCCATCAGGTGCGAGCAGCAAACGCCACTAAACAATCCAAATTTCTAGTATCTTTTTTCTCCATTAATTTCTACGTTCTGCTCATAAAACGTCTGCATAATACCTTTCTGGTCTGGCAGAGTGCAGGTTTGCTTAATAAAAATCTCTAATGGAAACTATAAAAACTCCTTTTTTTTTTCACAGTCAGCAGAAGGGAAGACAAGTCACTCAGCACCCACGACTCCGGGGACACAGAAGGGTCAGGGGCAGACTTCTCCCGGCATGGCTCCTGGTGGCCCAGGCAGCTGTCCCCGCAGCCACTTTTAAGACCCTTCCCGCCCCGGCCCTGAACTGCTCCGGGCGGGAGTGAGGGCCCCAGTGCAGGAAAGGGAGATCCCAGCAGACCACGCAGGAACCTGGGGAAGCCGGGGGTTCACTCCAGGGGCGGCAGCGAAACCAGGGTGAAGAGAAAAGAAGGAAGACAAAAATCAGGGAGCACGTGAGAGATGGTCAGGAGCCCGGGAAGACGGCGGGGCACAGAGAAAGGCAGCGAGTCATGAAGGAAAAGTAAGGGAAACGCGTCAGGGGAAAGACAGACATGATAAAAAACTCAAGGATGTCTTCGAGTCGGCTGACACCGTGGATATCACCGAAAGGCAACAGAAAAACGAGGGGCGTATTTGCGGAGAGCAGGGCAGGCACAAACTTCACAAATAGCACTCAAGGAATTCTTCCAAGTTAAAGAGGAGAAGATACATACTTCAGTCGGAGAAAGGAAGCAAACAACAAAATAAACCCCCAGAGATAACAAATTTACCAAGAAAAAGCAAAGGGTCTATAAATTAGAGGCAAGAAAAGTCCAGCTTCACTGACTAAAAGTGTAAACAGCTAACGACAGAGTTTCCCCTAACAAGCGGTACTCATTATTAATGCAGGTGCGTAAGCATCCGCCAGCCACCTCCACACCGGGTCGGATTCCCACGGTTTGTGAACACGCAACCCAGGAGGGCTTCCGGGAGGGCAGTGGAGCCACGCGTCTACAAGCCTGAAACACGTCCCGAATCTTCAATCCTGACTCGCCCTCAAGGCAGTCGTCAGCCGGGGACACATGCACAGGGATGCCCACCTCAGTGCCACCTTGTGCGACGAGAAATGGAAACCGGCTGACTTTTCAACCCGAGGCGTCACGGTTTAAAGCAGTCAGCCAGCCCTACGATGGGATATCTACGTGGCCATGGATGATGACGGGGAAAGACGAGAAGTGTGAGGAGCAGAGTCAAAGTGTTCGTTCAAAAGCCTGGACACCAATTTGGTTCAAAACTGTTTTAACTGAAGACACGGCTGATTGAAGTGCAATGTCTCTTTGGGTTGGAAAGTGACTTTCATAGGCTGAACAATCAATCAAACACAGGCTTGCATAACGTTAAAGTGTGCACACCTACGTGGGTTCATGGGGGTAGGGGAAATGGGGGATGGGCGTTGAGGAGAGCACTTGTTGGGAGGAGCACTGGGTGTTGTATGTAAGCGATGAATCACAGGACTCCACCCCCGAAACCTAGAGCTCACTGTATGCACTGTATGTTAGTCACCTTGACAATACATTATGTTTAAAAAATAAACACGTAATAGATGCCAAGGTAAATTTATGGAAACGAGTTTTGTAGAAAAATAGCAGTTGGCTGTTTGCTCTAAGAAGTATATTTTAAATGACTATCTTTGGGGGCACCTGGGTGTCTGAGCTGGTTGAGTCTCTGACTCTCAATTTCACTGCACTTACCACGGTTCGTGAGTTCGAGCACCACGTCAGGCTCTGTGCTGACAGCGTGGAGCCTGCTTGGGATTCTCTTTCTCCCTCTCTCTCTGTCTCTCTGCCCCTCCCCTGTTCTCTCTCTCTCAAAATAAATAAATAAACTTTAAAAAATCTGCGTTTAAACGACCATCTTTGGCCGGTGGTGCCACCGTCTTCCCAGTCAGACTGAAGGGGTCTGGGTTCTGGATAATCTTAGTAAAACTCACCCTTACGAAGGGTCACCCACACACCTCTCGGTCTTTCTGGGTGCGCTTAATATCGCAAGCTTTCATGTTCTGCAAGCACATATTTAATTAATTGTTTTTCCTGGGAAAATTACTTCCCCATTTAAAGACCTCTAAGCGGACATCATCTTTAGGTGGGCAAGATGAACATCGCCATTACAGAAGTCTGAGGATTGTAAGCTTCCGTTTTATTACCAGTCTCTCTTTTTTATAATCTAGAATGCACTGTCAAAACGGCATTAAATGTATCTGTATATCATTGCCTCTTCCATATTTTATTTAGGTCCATGGAATTCACCATTTTTATGTTATTTCTATTACTTTTCATTAAAAAAATTGAGAAGTAGCTGGGAATAGCTGACGATTTTAACTGTGTATATTGAAGGAGTTACCGGTCCTTCTGAGAGTGAACCTAAGACCCAGCGAGTCTAAACGAGGTGCCCAAGGTCCCCTGGCTTGGGTCCTCCTGCCCCTCAGCTGCATCGCCAACGGTCACGGAGCCAGTGGGGCCCAGACACGTGCCGTCAGGGTTCTCCTGGGGCGGGGAGATGCCAGCATTGCCCAGACGCCCTCCGCAGGGGCCGAGGCCACGGGGAGCCACCCGCCCCCACGCCAAATTAGGAACGTGTGGCTTTAACCCTGGGCCCAGGGACCATAAGTACCGCAAGGGACGGAAACGTCTGTGGTTTGCAGGGGTTGACTTCTCTCCACCCTTCCTGACTGGGAGCACGGCTAAATATAACACGAACCGGGTGGATCTAAAGTCGGTGAGAAAACCTCACCTCTACTTCGAAAGGTGACTCGGCCATGGTCCCCGAGCCCCCCTCGCAGGAGGCGGGAAGAAGGAGGGGAGGGCGCTTCCTGCACTCCAGAATCCCACCCCTCCTGTTGTCAGCACTCGGTCTGCCTGGTGGGGACCCTCCTGGGGCCCACCTGGAGGGACACAACCCCCCACCCCGACCCGCAACCGGGCAGAGCTCAACTTGGGCTTGGCCACCCGGACCCTTCCTCCAGAGAGTCCTGCACACTGATGCTGGTCCCTGCGGGGAGGTGGGGGGCGGGGGCACAACGGGAGGCACCGATGGGCCCCCTGGCTTCCCGCCGGTTGTCCGGCTGGGGCCCCAGCTCCACCCACGCGGGGCCTCCTTGACGGTCTCTGCATGCGGTCCTGTTAGCCGGGCATGGCCGGAGTTGGGCTGTGACCGTTGCAGTCGGGAGCCGAGAGGGGACAGCAGGGCGAGAGGGGGAGCAGCGATCCCCCCGCATCCCGCACACACAGGAGGCACACGTGCGCACACACAGGAGGCACACGCGCACACACACACAGGAGGCACACACAGGAGGCACATGCGTGCACAGGAGGCACATACGTGCACACACACAGGAGGCACACGCACACGCACACACAGGAGGCACACACAGGAGGCACGCACACGCACACAGGAGGCATACACATGCACACACACACAGGAGGCACACGCACGCGCACACGCACACACAGGAGGCATACGCACGCGCACACACACAGGAGGCACACGCACGCGCATATGCACACACAGGAGGCACACGCAAACGCACACACAGGAGGCACACGTGCACACACACACAGGAGGCACACGCGCGCACAGGAGGCACATACGCGCACACACACAGGAGGCACACGCACACACAGGAGGCACACACAGGAGGCACACGCGCGCACAGGAGGCATACACACGCGCACACACACAGGAGGCACACGCACACACAGGAGGCATATGCACACGCACACACACAGGAGGCACACGCACGCACATACGCACACACAGGAGGCACACGCACATGCACACACAGGAGGCACACGCGCACACACACACAGGAGGCACACACAGGAGGCACACACAGGAGGCACACGCGCGCACAGGAGGCACATACGCGCACACACACAGGAGGCACACGCACACACAGGAGGCACACACAGGAGGCATGCACACGCACACAGGAGGCATACACACGCGCACACACACAGGAGGCACACGCACGTGCACACGCACACACAGGAGGCACGTGCACACGCACACACAGGAGGCACACGTGCGCACACGCACACACAGGAGGCACATGTGTGCGCACACGCACACACAGCCCAGTCCTGCTGCCAGCCCATAATATAAATGAAATGAGTTGTAGCCTTCAGATACGTTCATTTTAATAACTTAGCCAGCAGTCTTCTCTGGAAATTAATATCTGCTCCAGCGGCTTCCAGCTTTCCTTGTAAAAATAACGGCAGTTAATAGGGAAAGGCTGTCATGTGCTGCGGCTCCAGGTACCGCCGGTGTGACAGCTGTGTGATCAGAGGAAAGGTACGCCGAGACAAAAGGAATAATTAAAATAAGCCACCAGAACCAGCCCTGGATTTAAATGTTTAAATGTTTTAATTTAAAAGAACAATGGCACCGGGAAGTCTCCTCACATCCAGGACTGACAACCTGACATTTATTAATCAGTGTTAAATAACGGCAGCTCTGGGTTTGACACCAAACAGCAGATGATGTGTGACGATCCCTAAAATAGCAGCCGCATCTCAAAGCTGATTTCCAAATGACTCTGGCATAACAAGAAGACTCTGGAATATTTACTGTGCCGATTAAACAGCATTAACCACCCCTGCGGCAAAGCAAGAGTCCCGGGCTCCGATATTAAATGCGTGGAGCCCTCCGGGTAAATCGAGGTGGCTCAATTTTGCACGTGGCTCACGGGTTAAAGTACATTTAAAAAGAAAAAAGCATATTACGAAGGCAGTGACTGTCCATCGGGGTCCCTTGGTCTTTGGGGGACATTTGGCAATGTCTGCAGACACTTCTGATCGTCACAACTGACCATCAGGGAGGGGGTGGGGGAAGGAAGGTGCTTTTGGCCTCTGGTGGGTGTGGTCACAGCTGCGGCTGCACATCCTGGCGCACAGGACGCCAGGATGCCCCACCGGAACCATCTGGCCCTGACATCAACGGTGCCGAGCTTTAGGAACCCTGGGACTAAAAACACCTATTTCTGGGGAGCAGGGCTCAAGCCCAAGAAATTGTACTCACAGATGTACATTGTTTTCAATCAACAAACAGAAGGTTAAAAATCTTTGTTACTTATTTTATATAAGGAGCTGCCTCTCAGATTCCTAGAGCCCTCCCAACTCGCCGACTTCAGTCTGGAGCAATGTCTAGCGTGTTGTAACTCATTCCCCCGCTCAGGACTGTGAGCATCGGAGAGGGAGTCCGATGTGTAACCCATGGCGGTGCCAGGCACGCCCCAGCGGGCCGGTGAGAAACGGCACGTTGACTTAAAATGGTGGTTCATTCTGCATCTTCTTGGAGTTCTCAGAGTCTGTTATTTTTTTAACCATTAACATTTTCACAGCAGAAAAATAAGCATAGAGATGTTTCACTTTGATCTGACGATGATGATATTGGTTGAAAAATACGTCCTGAAGGTGACGTGCTGCAGGGTGTCCCCGCCGAGGGGACCCAGTCCCACCCCACACGCTGGCTTTCGGGCCAGCTTTCCCTGCGTCGGAGCGCACGGACACGCCTCTCCTCGCTCAGGCCAGCAGAGCCGAGGACAGCCATCCTGCGAGTCGTCGGCAGTGAAGACACCAGTAGGTGCTCTGGAAGTCGGGGCTGCACTTGCCGCTCGGTGCTCTTTGCATGTGGGTCGGACTCGGGCCGGTTCCTGTCACCAGAAGGATGCACAGGGACACAAACGTGGTTTCTGAGACCTTGCAGGACCTTCGACCTCGGCGGGGCCTGGGCTTTGTTCATCAAGAGAGACGCCGGGGCCTCGAAGGAACACACCCTGCAAAGTGAGTAGTTCATCTGACTCTTCCTTCTCACGGCCAAACGGTGGTGCTCGGCAGTGGTAAGAGGGGGGCCCCTCTCCCAGCTCGCGTGGGCACGGCTGGTGCCAGGGTGGAGTCGCAGCCCCAGCTGGCGGTGTGGCCCGCTCCATCCCCACGCCCGGTCTAGAGTCAAGAGGCTGGCGGGGGTGGGGGGGAGTCCCTTGGTCTTCCCTTCAAAAAGCCCTCTTTCTAAAACTTAGTCCTGTCTCTTTTCAGTTGTCCCAGAGAATGGGCCCTCGGGCTCCCGCAGCGGGCAGGACAATGGCGAGGCTGAAGCTTGAACACGGCGTCACAAGCCTGAGGCCGAGGGAGGGAGAGCCCACGGAAGCCCGCGGAAGCCCAGGCTGGCAAACTCCGAGTCGCTCCCGACTCAGACGTGTGTGAAGAACTGTGTCTTTGTCACCCTAAGAATGAAGCCAGAGAAAGGAGAGGTCTTTGAAGTCCTATGTGAACTCAGCAGAAGCTTCTAGCTTGGACCCGGGTCTCGGTGCTGATCGCTCCGTGGCCCGCGGACAGCCTGCCTGCAGATGTGCTCCCCTGGGCCCCCAGCAGCGGTGCCCGGCCTCCTGACACAGACACCAGGCCTCTCCCGCTCCTCACCCCGCGTCAGCACGGCACCGCGGCGAGCAGGGGTGCAGGGACGCCTGCCGGAGGGCGCCCACGTCAGCCGGATGCTGGTGAGCGAAAGCTGCAATCCCAACCCCGACCACCGGCACTTAGACCTCAGGAGATCCTTGTCAAAGCAGACGATCCAAACTCTTGGACAGATACAGAAAGTTCCATCACCAAACACCGGAGTGATTAACGTGAATCAGATATTTGATGAACACTGTGTGTCGGAAAACAAAACCAGAATTAAGCGAAGATACGTGGATTTTATTTAATGTTTAATAAAACGTCAGTTCTAATAGCAACTGCTGCTAATTGTTAGAGCGAAGACAGAGTCGAGCAGTCCGCTGCTGCAGGTGCCTCTCGCTCACAAAACACCCGCAGCCCCACAGGATGTTCCTTTTACAGACGACTTCAGAGCCTTTTGTAGACAGCGATTTCTTTAAAACATAGTCTAGAATTCCATGGATTCTCAGAAGGTGTTCTTAATTATCTGACGGTTTTAATAATTCTCGTGAGCATACATTATCATCGGTGAAAGCTGATTGTTGCCTCTTTGGTGACAGTCTGCTGCCGGGGCCCCACCCAGCTCTGCATCTGCCAGGAAGCCGGAGCGGGAGTTCTGCAGCTTTCCAGCAAGGCGCCCATCCTCTGCGTGAGTCCTGTATTTCTGCATCGTGTGCACTTCCGCCTTGCAATCACTTGACCTTGCATTTGGGGTTTATCGTGGGTCCTCTGCAACACCGGACGATCAGCAGAGAGTGATCTAAAGAGGCGTGCGCTGTGTCGGGCTGAGATGCACCAAGCAGTGAGCAGAGAGGCAGGGGTCCCTGGAACCCCACGTATGGGTGGTCTGTGCACAGCCACGCGGTGGGGGTGACACAGAGAGTTACGGTGTGAGGAGCCGCCCCCAGGGCTGCAGTGGGGGTGTCTTCAACGACGGTGTCACTGATTCCTTCCTTCTCTGTACTTACAGGCTCCTCTTCCCACGAGCGAGATGCCAATCCCCTCCCTTCGAGGGGGCTGGCTAGTGACCATGTGGACCTATAGACTGCAGCGGGCAGATGTTCTGGGATTTTGTGTGATGAGTCACATGACTTTCTGGCTTCCGTCTGGGCCCTTGGACCGCTCTCTTTTGGGACGCGTGCTTTAGAACTGGTCCCCAAGCTCTGAGAAGCCTAAACTGTGTCTAGTCTGCAGGCTCAGCCAACCTCCCGGCTAATGGCCACCATCTACTGCCAGCCATGTACGTGCGCCATCTTGGATATCCGGGCTACTCGTGGCCTCGGATGACTCCAGCCCCAACCACTGCCTGAGCACAGGTGCACGGGAAACCCCAAGACGAACCATCCGGCAGCGCCCATCTACGTTTCCACGAACCGAGGAGGCGGTATACAGTGACAGACAAGTGAAACACGTATGCCACCCCTCTGCTGGGGGCTGCCTTTTAAAAGATAGGCCCACTTGTGGGGATGAGCACTGGGTGTTATGTGGAAACTAATTTGACAATAAAATATTTGTTAAAAAAAAAAAAAAGATAGGCCCACATCTTCAAATAGCACAACTCCCAACACCGAGATTGTTTTGACCATTTTGACAAAAAGTCAAACTATTTTTCAGTTAAGAGACAAGTCTTTTAAAAGTTAAAAATATAATCAGTCAGAACAGTCAACAGAGAAGACATGCGCCTCTCGGGGAGGAGAAACAAGTGTTGACACACTGCACCCAGGGCTGTTATGGCGCACGCACAGCAACGGGACTTTGTGTTTGTTTGTTTGTTTGTTTTATGTTTGTAAACGAGTTAGATCTTTTTACTAAGTTTTTACTATCTGGGATGCTGAAAATGAATCGGGCTTCTTCTCCAGGATTGCTGGGGATATTATCGATTTAATAAAATGGCAAGATTTGGCTTCTGTCAAGGATCTATTTCAGGACACTCCGGGGGGTACTTTCTGTGGGTAGAATCTTATTAGTACAGCCTTGCAAAGTTTTTGCAGAAGTTTTTTGAACCACAGAATCTTCTTTTTCATATATAATATCTTCAGGGAAGCTTTTCCCCCACCTTATCCACTTAAATAAAGTTCTGATGTTCAAATAAATTTTGCATAAGCAGAGATATACGATGCCCACAGTTAAGGACTATGGCCAACCAATTATATCCACGTGTCATTTTGCGCTTTTACAAACCCCTGATAAAAGAGAAAATCTTGAAGAAAGTACTTCACACATAAAATATTTCTTTTATAGCAAAATGTGTCCAATTGATTTATGAGGTCCTCTCAAGGAGAACAAAACACACACTATAAAACTGAAGCTCGCAGAGAGGTTTCTTGGCTTCTATAGAAGAAACATTCAAGTCGTACGGAGTAGGGATTTTCATATTTCTTAGTGTGAATTCTGCACGGAAGCCGCACTGCCCTACCGGTGGAGGGGTTATTTTTACAGCAGCACATACATTTATAAAAACAGTAGTTCTCAAGCCCTGGCCCTTTCATTCAGGACATAATCGGTCGAACGTGGTCCACGGGTTAGGGAAATGCGGGGTGCAGTCGGCCTGGTCTAGGACTTGACCCAGGGTGTCGAAGGGGGCGAGCTCGGGTGTGGGTGCGCTGGGGCCCCCAGGCCAGGTGTGAGCCCCGAAGTCTGTGTAAAGGAGACACTGCTGGGGTCCAGACAGCTCACCATGGCGGCCCTGCTGCCGTGATGGTGGAGCAGCGTGGGTGTCCCGGGAGGGCAGAGCACGAGACTGAGGACATTCGGCACCTGGCCCTCAACAGCCAGTGTGGTGACGCCAGGACTGGCTGAACATGGCCGTCCCCTTGGGATGATCAGCGTGGCTTTGCAGGGGCTGAGGGCAGGTCACCTTAGACAGCGCTCGGGCACGAAGACTATTCTCAGCTGAAGGCAACAGAGATCCTGGGGGCTCAAGAGAAACTTCTGCCCCTCCCTTAACTCCATCAAAGAATCTAAACGGGGGTCTTTCCCCGAAGGAGGGTTATTAGCAGAGATAGGTTTCCTCGGAGCCTCCATCTGTGCGGCTGGACGGACGTCTGGTTCCCAGATTCCTGCGCCCCTTCTCTCCCGTGAAGGACGCTCCTTCCCTCCCAAGGCCCGGGACCTGCCCCGTCCCCTAGTTCGGGATGTCACGTGTGCCTCATGTGGCCTGACTGTCTTTGGAATCTGTCTGTGTGGATTCCCGGTACGCACACCATCGAATTTGATTTTCTCCTGTTCCTCTGCCTCATGTCAATTCGGCTCTTACTGCAGGGAGATGGGCCCTTGAGGGACCTGAATTCTTGGTCCCTGACGGCTTCCGCTGTCTAAGGAGACACGTGTGGGGCCGGTGAACCCCCTGCCGGCCTCGCGGGGCCATCGACCTGCAGCCCTCGCTGCAGGATCCCGGGGACCTCCCGCCTCTTAAATGCAGCACAAAGGACCTGAGTTACGCGCTAGACACCGCCAGGTGGTGACACTCGGGAGCGAGAGGAAAATCCTTGTTTCCTCGCGGCCCGAGCACGTGGACGGCCCGCTTGTGGGGGTCAGCCTGGCAGCACCCAGCCCGCGGCAGGTCACAGCCCAGGCTGTGCGGGCGGAGGGAACCCGGGAGCCCGGCTCTGCCATCGGCGCCCGCACCCCTGGCGGCCGAGAACCCCAGGCTTCCCAGCAGCCACCTGACCGGCCAAGTGCTGCGATTTCACACACGCTCCATAGAAGACAGGGATCCAACCGGAGAAAATAACACACACGGAAGCGGGAAAGCTCATCAAGGGCGGCAGATTCCTCCCGTGGGCCCAGGACGTGCCCCGAGAGCCAGGGCTGCTGAGGGCAGCTGGAGAGAGGCAGAGCGGGGCTGGGAAAGGCGGGGGGCCCCGCCCCTCACACG
>NW_027528865.1:1935904-1942278 GCF_008692635.1 Crocuta crocuta | reverse complement strand
CTGGGAAAGCTGTGGGCCCCTGCCCCTCACACGCACAGACTCGGGCCCTCCTCTGGCCTCTCCCGAGCACAGCCTCGCTCACACGACTCCCTCCTCCGAGCGCGGCCACTGTAGGAGCCCCCGCCCCGAATTCTGGGGCCGCCCCGACTTCCAGGCACGCTGCCGGGCGCGCACAGGCAGGCCCCCGCGGCGCTGGCCGGGAGCAACCTCACTGTTGGACCGTGAGAATCGGGTCTTTGTCCGGCCGCTGGCGCTGGGCATCTAACTACCCTCGGGGGTTCCTGAGTGAGGGGAGAGTTTCTGTCATGCTCACGAGGGGGGAGGGGAGGGGGCTGTCACCAGAAGCCTCAAC
Organism: Crocuta crocuta; assembly: GCF_008692635.1. NCBI lineage: Eukaryota > Metazoa > Chordata > Mammalia > Carnivora > Hyaenidae > Crocuta > Crocuta crocuta. The sequence continues at coordinate 1,941,926 of NW_027528865.1, read as the reverse complement.
CACACACCGGAGAGTCGGGGACGGAGCCAGCCTGATCTCTAGGGGCGGGGACCGGAGGGCGGCCACACAGCCAGTGTCGAACCAGCCCCGCCTAGATGGACCCTCAGGGAAACCGCAGAAAGAGGCACAGGGGAGTTTCTGTGACGTACGAGCCTCCCAGACGCCACCTGCCGTCCCCGGGGACAAGGCTGCACCCTGCCGCCCAGGCCTCTAGCAAAACCAATGTGAGGTGTGGCCTTTAGGGGCCCTGTGGGTCCTTCTCCCAAAATATCGAATCCAAAGATCACAGGAAGTCTGGAGTCTGCAACCCGTTGCTCAGAAGCATGGTGGCCTGGGGTCCCCACAAGACTTGACTTGTCTGAAGTGGGGCAGTATTTTGGAGGAATTTGCCCTTAGCTTGTGGGGTCTGGGCTGACACTGGGCAGCCAGGGTGGCAGTGGAACCGCAGAAGCCATGGCTGGTGTGGGACAGGGTCGAGGGCAAGTAGAATCCACACTGATCTGTGTGAAGGACACGGTGACTATGACCGTGTTTAACAGAGGAACAGGGTGGGTCAAGACTCACACTAGGAGGGCCTGATGTGGCCAGGGAGGCCGAGGGCGGCTTCCTCGATGATCTAACCAGGCCACAAAAGGGCACTGTAGGCTGAGGAACAGTATGTGCAAAGGCCCTGTGGTGAGACCAAATGTGGCCAGAGAGCAGAGAGCTCGGGGAGGCCTTATCACTGTGGCTTCTTAGTCATGGAGCAGCTGTGGTCCTAAGTCCTGGGAGCTGCCTTCCCAGCACCAGGGGCCCAGAAGGCCCCCCTCAACACCCAGATGACGGCACCTGGGCTCTCATCTCCACCTGCAGCCCATCCTGTGACTCATCAGAGAGCACAGACCTCTGCATCACCTCTTGTGGTACCACAGCTGCAGGGGTGTCGGGGGCTGTGAACACATCCCTGAGGTGGAAGCTTCTAGATCCACTTAAATGACTGGGCTCACCCTCCTCAGGCCTGCTGGGGGTGAGGAAGCTGGCAGTCACCAGGATGGCAGAATGGGCCGCTCCAGAGCAAGACGGACAGAGCAGCCAGGGGAGGCCTGGGCAGCAGAGGCCCCGAGTCCTGCGGGCTGAGCTGCAGACGTCACCTGGGCGGTGTCAGGCCCCACACCTGATGGCTGGGCCTCCTGGGGCTGGGAGGGCCGGAGTGGGGAGCACACGTGGTGTGGGCTCAGCCTGTGTCCCTGGCTCACAACCGGTGGCAGCCCTCGGCGCACCCAGGTGGGCCGCTAGGAGAGGCCACATTTCCCTGGAGCCTGCGGGGATTCCCGCCCCAGTGAGAGCCTCACAGACGAATCCCCCGAACAGCTTGGGAGGGACACAACCCTCCTTCAGCAGCTCTGACTGCCCGTTGCGGGGCATGCGGCCCCCGAGCCTCACTTTCCTGTAAACGGGCCCCAGATGGACTCCACGCCCCCAGGCGTCCCGCAGAGCCACAGATCACGCACACGCAGGAAGTCACGGTAACTACGAGGCTGGTGGACGTGAATCCGTGGCCTAACGGTCTCAGAGGGAAAGCCGGGTTTGCCCACACGGCCGGTGAACTCAGCTTGGTACGCGTGGGTGGGGCTGGGAAGGCTGCACAGGTCCGAGATCACACACTGAGAGAGAGAGAGAAGGAGAAGAACGAGGGGTTCCGCCTACTCCATGTCACGGTGGGGGGTCCACAACGGTGGATGGATCAAGTGCGAGAGTCACGAACAGTCAACCATTAGGAAGAAAGGGGGGAGGGGGTGGAACCACAGGACCCCAAGGGAAAACGGGCAGTGGGCAGCGCGGGGGGGGGCAAGCCACCCGGCACGCACGGCACACGCTGATCACAGCTGCCAGTGGCCGGCACCGCCCTCATGCCCGTCGGACCCGGGAGACTGTGCTTTTGGCGGCCTCCGTGTGACAGCGGTGAGGAGGGGCGGGCCTGGAAATTAAGCGCGCTGGGAGGCACTTCAGTCGTTATGAAGTTCCCTCATGCGCCTAAAGGAGCGAGAAGCAGGTACTTAGGCCCAGGACCACCGCTACGGAAGCAATTTCCACTGTGGCTTTTCACACTTAGCACTCAGTAAAGCTTGCGTTCTCTCCCCAAAGGAGAGCCAGATTAGGTAGGGGAAGAGCCTGATGTCTCTAATGCAACCTGATCTGGCCTCACCGTGTGCAGGGAACGTGCAATCTATCTCATAAATGCATCGCAATGTTCCACAAATCACCCACGTTTATCCCTCGAGACGTCTTTAACTCGGGGCTTAGAGTTACAAATGAATTCTCCTATGGATCTATTATTCTCTCAAATAGCAGAGAGAGAGGGGATGGGTTTCCACCACGCTTTTGCAGAGCTGGGCTAAATTAGATCATGCGAAATCTAACGAGGATCATTCAGGAAAACGATGGAACTTGGGCAGCTCTGAACTGCAAGCCGACTCCTAATTGGGCCCTTGCCCAAAGATCCAATGTCACTCGTGTGTCAGCTCCGGGAGCCTCGTGCTGATCTGACCCCTGATGCTCCGAGGCGCAAGTCCCCAAAGCGGGGTCATGCTCTGGGGACTTCCAAAGCTCCTACTTGGAAGTGGCTGGCGAGTGGCATGTTCCAGAGGATACAGCCTCCTCTCAGAAGCCACCACACCCCCCACGGGGCATGACAGTGATGGCCAGGACAGGAGAAAACCGCTGTCCGAAATACCAACTCAGGCAGGTGGGTGGGTGGGTCAACAGAGCTGGGCTGTGACTTAAACCCGCCAGCACTGTGGCTCACACGCTAGGCGCCACGTTCCCTTCCATCCCCTCGATAATCAAAGCTCTTTCTACAGGAATCAAAGTTGACAAGGCAGCCAAGAGGGTGGGGTTGCGTGCCTTGCAGGAGCGGCCCGGACCCCTCCCTCGGCGGCTCACTCCTGGCCAGCTGGAGCTGCGGACGGAGGTGTGCACAGCGTGGCCCGTGTCGAGCTTTCCTGCATGGGCACGGGCATCACGGCAGGGCACGCAGGCAGAGGGCCGGCGTCTGCAGCGGTACGCAGAAAGGCAAACAGAACCACACGCGGAGGGTCCACCGGTATTTGACAAAACAGAGCGATTTAACAGGAAACGGAAAGGCTTTCAAAAAAACGGTGCTAGAGGAACGGGACACTCACACGGAAAACACACTGACCCCTACCTCACTCCGCACACAGAGATTAACTCAAAACCGTGCACAGATATGAATACAGAAATGAAACTCTCAAACGTGCCAGAGACCCGGGGAAAACACTACTGGGCGCCGGAGTAAGGAGGGATTTCACAGACAGAACAGAAAAGGCGTGAACCGTAAAAGGAAACACTGACAAACTGGATTCTTGCTCTTTGTACGTTATTCGCAAGAAAACAAGGCAAAAGCCACTGGATGGCAGAGAATGTTTTCAATGATCTATCTGACGAAAAACTGCACGCAGGATACACAAAGATCACTTACAACTCGACAGTAAGATAAACAATAAGATCTAAGAATGAATAAAAGACTTAAACAGGCGCTTGGCGAAGGAAGACACACCAATGAGCAATGAGAGCGGCCAACGCCGCCCAACGCCATTAGTCCGTGGGGAGTGGGTATTAAACCACAGTGAGGTCCCACACACACACTCATCCAGGCGCCGTAACTCCAAGCGCTGGGCACACCACCTGCAGGAAAGGAGGTAGAGTTTTCACGCGGCTGGTTTGGAAAACCATCGGGCAAAGTCTTAGGAAGTTAAGCACCTGCCTCCCTGACGGCCATTCCTCTCCCAGCCGCTCCTGCCAGACAGCTGGGACACAAAGGGCATGGACATGAATGTTATGGCAGCTTTATTCACAGCAGCAAAACCCGAGACGTGACCCAGAATGCCTGTCAGCACGCGGCACAGAACGCAGAAGGCGTGTGTCCGTGCAGTGGCGCTACGCTCGTCAGTGGTGCCGGGGGCGGCGGGGAGGAGGGCCCACTGCGGACAGGCCGAGAATGCTCTGTGGGGGAGACGGGGCGCCCGGACTCTTGCTGCTCGTCTCATGAGCGTTTTTATCCGTCAAAACTCATGGAGGGCGCCCGGGGGCTCAGCCGGTTAAGCCTCCGACTCTTGGTTTCGGCTCAGGTCATGATCTTACAGCTCGTGGGACTGAGCCCTGAGTCAGGCTCTGTGCTGACGCTTGGGATTCTCTTTCTCTGCCCCTCCCTGAGTTGTGCTCTGTCTCTCTCTCAAAATAAATAAATAAACATTAAAAATTTTTAAGAGCTCATGGAAATGTACTACACTTTAAAGGGGGTACAGTGTATTGCATGTAAATTTTGCCTGATCACCTTGATTTAAAAAACCGAAACAGTAATTTTGCGAGATTTTCACCTATTCGGAACTTCAGAAGCCAAGATTGGTCAAACCGATCTTCCCCACAGACTGTTTGTGATTTGAAATGGGAGGGGAGGGGAGTTTTGATCATTTGGGTAAAAGAAATGATTTCGGCAACGCTTTAAAGCTAAGGTCCACTCTGTTGTTCACTGATGCACTTCCCCTGGGTCGGGGGGGGCCCAGCACGTGTCCAGTACGGCCTCGGCCGGCGGAGGTGGCCGCAAGCAGGGAAACCCAGCTCCAGTGCACTGCTCGGTCCCTGCCAACCACAGCGCTGTTTCAGGAGGCGGCGTTTTGGGCGCCGTGGAGCGTGGGCAGCCCCCATCACCGAGCTGCCAAGGCGGCTTAAAACCCAGTTCCGCAGGGAAGCCGAGGCCGGGGGCTGTAAGCACAAATGAATACTCAGGCTTCTTTCTCTGTCTCTCGGCCAGCAGGAAATAAAGAATACACTTTCAGCTAAATGAGAGCTGAAGTGTATTGGAGGAGTGCTATAAATTATATGCAGGCCACCAAATAAAATTCAATTTTCAGGTAATGTGAAGGTGTAATGTGTCGGGAGAAGCTGCTTTGCATATCACACCAGACAGCAGGTAATAAGGGGGGAGGCCGGGCTTGCGACGGATCTGTCACGGGGGCTGCCGCGATTGTCCCTGTCCCTCCCTCCTCTAATCACACCATTGCAGTGTTGATTCAGAACACCGCGGCCCATGAAAAATGTCACCGTTCTGTCGATGGTGCGGATCTGCCGGCAGCTCCGGCAAGCAGCCGCTGCACATGAAGGTGATAAGTCCTCCATCCCGCCATGCTCAGCCGGCTTCTCGTTTCCTCCTGCAATTACACATCAAACTGTTCTAGCTTCACACGCTTCGGCGCTATAAATGGCCTCGAGGCAGAAGGCCGCCTGGCACACCGAGGAGCGGGCTTCAAAGCCGAGTGCAGACTCACATTCGGGGGAGGCTGCTCCAAACCCCAGCAGCCCCTTCCCTGTGTGCACACACCTACTCTGCAGAGCCCTGGAGATCATTCCCTCATACTCTCTGCTTGGTCCGATTAACAGAGGGCTCAGGGAAACGTTATTAAGTCTCATTGCGGGAGACACGGCCCAACAGCACGGGAGCGCACTTCACACCCCAGCCTCTCCAGTCGGGTTCACGGTCTAGCAGAGCAGCATGTCCTGGGAGCCTGATAGAAACTCAGCGTCCCAAGACCCATCAGGGACCTGCTGACTCATAATCTCTAGAGGTGGGGCCAGGAATGTATATTGACGGGGCATCTCCACGTACGAAGCCCAGCTCCGAGCCATAACCTGGGCGCTCAAGCATGTCTGTGTCCCTAGTGCTTTTCTCTGGAACCACTTACCTGTAGGCCAGACACCAGACAGTTCAGAGGGAGTCTTCAGAGGGCATGCTTTTTGAAAATTCCATTTATTTACTCGCCCGTCTATCCATACACCCATCCATCCATCCATCCATCCATCCATCCATCCACCCACCCATCCAGTCATGCATCTAACTACACATCCTCTCACATGCCCATCCACCTATCTACCCATCCACCCACCCACCCATCCATCCATCCATCCATCCATCCATCCATCCACCCACCCACCCACCCATCCATCCATCCATCTATCCAACAAATGG
>NW_027528865.1:1928791-1935868 GCF_008692635.1 Crocuta crocuta | reverse complement strand
GGAGTCTGGGAACTGACTCATACTAGAAACACAGGGATGAAACACCGTACTGGGTGCTGAGCTCTGTATGTATCGAGCACATAGTCGGCCTTAAACAAACTGACCCCTTCGTCACTAGGAGAGGCTAGAGAGCCTGATGGCTGGAGTGCATGCCGGTGCTAGAGGCTGGGAATGCTGCTTCTGCCACGGACCAGCTGTGTGACTCTGGGAATCGTATAGTGTCTCTGAGGCTCAATTCTGTTGGATCTGTGAGACAGAGATAATAATGGTCTCTGCCTTGAGGGCTGTTTGCAAAGATTAAATGAGTTAACAAATGGAGACTGGTATCTGGAAAGAGCAGTCAAATATAAGTGGCCATTATCATCATCATGTTATTGTCACCCCCGAGAACAAGGAACCCACAGTCTAGAAAATGCAAACAAGTACATTATAAAATAATTTCTCTAGAAGGGGTAGAAAAATACAAACAGACTGAGAGCATGGGAGAAACAGGACTGTCCCCGGGACACAGTAAACAACCCTCCTCACTCACTCATGCTCCGTCTCGCTCTCTCTGTCTCCACCTACCTACCTGCCCATCCATCACCCACCTACTTGGCTAAGATTGATATTACAGTATACATATGGCAAAATGCACGAATCCTAAGTGCACAGCTTGATGGATTTTCAAAGTGAGCACCCCCAGCAGGAGGCCAGTGTCCAGGTCAGACTGAGAACATCACCAGGACCAGAGAACCCTCCCGTCGTGCCCCAACCCAGCGCCCACCTCCAAAGGTGGTCACTCCCCTGCCTTCTGTCGACATCCTATCTGTGACGGTCACCTTTGTTGTGAAGGAAGTAGTGCCTATTCTTCACAAGGCTGGATAGTATCCCCTTGTACGGACATCCTGTGATCTACTTACACATTCTATATTGATGGATGTTCCAACGGACCCTGGTTAGGGGGACATGACAGGTGACGTGGCTACAATGTCCCTGCACCTGTCTCTGTGCCCGTCTGTATGCATCTCTGTCAGCGATCCAGCTCAGGGTGGAGTTCCTGGGGCACGGGACGTGCACACATTCAGCTCCGGCAGCAAGTGCCAACGGTTTTCCTCACGGTCGGGCCAGCGTGCATCCACCATCAGGGTCCCCGGAGCTGCCCGTCTCTGCCAACGGCTCAGGCAGACTCGCAACAGCCTGTCCTCCCAGCGCGGAGAATCAAGGACCACAAGCCGCCCAGCTCTGCGCCACTGCTCAGCCCCCGGGAGGCACCTCCTGCCTGGCGTCTCATCTCCCTCGGGAACCTGCAGCCCGGAAGCCCGCACCCCCTCCAGTGACCGTGCAGCGTGAGACGCCGGCCTCTGCCCCCCGTGGGTCTCCCCTCAAGTCCTAGCTGCCTGGGGTGTCTTCTGGTGTCTTCTGGTCTCTCCTTCCTCTGGCTCTCCCTTGTCCCTCCCTCCCGCCCTCCTAAGGCAGCCATCGTTCCTGGCGCGTCTGACACCAGCCACTCTGCCCCGTTGGAACTAGGGGTCCTGGCTAGCATGTGTCCATGGACGGATGGTCTGGAGGGGCCGTCCTTGGGGGGGCAGCTGCCAGCAGAGACGTGAATCGTGACTGTCATGAAAATCGGGAGACTGGAGGTGGCGTCGCAGGCAGAAGATGAAGCAGGGGCTGCACGCCCCAGGGGCTCCAAGTCCGTGACCCTGCTCGGGAAACGGGGAGAAGGTGCTTTGTTGTGGTGGAGAGTGACGTGCAGGGGAGCAAGGGTTGGCGGAGGCAGGCGCGGCCGAGGGCCTGTGGGCTGAGTGCTCTGAAGCCCTGGGCTGGGGACAGTTCTGACGGACAGGGTGGCACGGAAACAGAATCAGAGAAGACGGCGTTCCAGTTTCTCGAAACGGATCCTAAAGCCCCTGCAGGAAAATGGCTCGTGCTTTTGGCCTTGGATGTGTCTGTGCTGGAGGAAAACAGCCTCCATCTACCGAGAGCCAGGTCACTGAGCCCCATCCGCCGGCGACAGACAGGGCTCGGCAGAGCAGGCTCAGCTGTCCGCGCCAGACAGTGCCCCTTACACGCCCAGAGCTGGTGGTCTCTGCAGCGCTGGGGACCCAGAGCCACACAGAGGGCTCAGCAAACATGCGTGCATCAGCCTGGGTGTTTAAACATGCAGCAGGGAGTCGTGCACTTGGCTTCAAGGTTGTTTTTAATTAACTGCTGTTCCAAAGACGCCAGCCTGCGAATCGCTTTCTGACTCGTCTCCTTCCTCATTAGACCCTGAGTTGCTGTCATATGCACGTGCTGCTCACTTTAGTGATAAGTGAGTGACACAAACATCATGAAAGAAAACACCACCTACCGGGAACATGGTAAATGATAACAGAAAAATTACCAACAATTAGCCTGAACTCTATGCTGTTTTCCATAAAAGGTCACAAACAAGATACTTGTTTAGAAGAACATCCTGACCATCCAGATAGAGCCCTGCATACGTGTTGTCCTCCCGAGGCATATACGCTGTGCTCCCTGCATACTAAATGTGCTCCCCGCATATGCGCTGTGCTCCCTGCATATGCGTTGTGCTCCCTGTATATGCGCTGTGCTCCCTGCATCTGCGCTGTGCTCCCTGCATATACGCCGTGCTCCCTGCATCTGGGCTATGCTCCTGAGGCATACATGCTGTGCTCCCTGCATATGTGCTGTGCTCCTTGCATCTTTATTGTGCTCCCTGCATACACGCTGTGCTCCCGAAACAGTCCAGGAAAACAACATGGAGGGAAAGAGGGCTTCGGCCTCAGGGGTCTCCAAGTGTTGCCATGACTGATGCCCTCCACCATGTGCACTGGCACCCACGACCCAGGTCACCTCGAGAGCGAGGCACCGCCGCGGTCTCCGTGTCTGATACCCGCCTGCCCTGCACGGCCTCGGTACCGCCATTTCTACAGCGATCACGACTGGCAGCTACGAGTCACACACACACAGACCGGGGGCGCAGGGGACGGGGTGGGGACGGCCAGAAGGCCAACGATTCCTGCAGCCTCTGACGCTCAGAACTAAGAGTCTGGCGCAGGATTCCGCCGCCTTCCACCTGGAATAGCAGACTCCACCCCACCCCTGTCCCATCAGCGCCGTGTGAATGTGCACTTGCTGAACGCAGTCCGTGACGACGCACACGTGGGTCCCAGACAACACGCCACAGCACGTAACCGTCATGTTCCTGGGCTTCTCGTCTTTAATACACTAAGCCAGGGTATTTCCCAAGCAAACCACTATCACAATCAGCTCTATTAAAACACCTGCTGTCAAAAAATGAGATTATTCCTTCAACTGTCAGATTAAAAACAAAACAAAACAAAACGAGCAATCTCCACTAAACATATTATGCATTCCTCTGTGCTATTTACTTTATTGCTTTTCCTCCCTAACGTGAACACCTCTTCATCAGTTTTTAAACAGCAAAGAATGCGGAGTAAAATCGCCCTGTGGTCTCTCTCCAGAGGGACCCTTGCTAATTACCTGCGGGGTGACTGTGCCGCGTTAGCGACAGCGGGGGTGCACACGCTCTGGGTTAGGCACGGCCGAGGCCACCGCTGACAGCAGCCGCTGTGCCAGGGCCTGGAACGGGGAGGTGTCCTGAGGCCTCCTGCCCCTCCCCAGCCCCGCTCTCCACTTGGACGGCCTTCCTGGCAGGCGTGGACCCGCCTCACCTCCCAGCAATCACCCCAGCGTCCTCCCTGGTCAGCCGGTCCCTCCTCCCTGGCTTCGCCTCGAGGACCACGTCCCGCTCAGGTGCCGGCTGCAGACCTGGCTTGTGCCTCCCGCCCTGTATTCGCTGGGGACCCCCATCCCCATCCTGAGCTCCTCCCTGCCCCGCCCTGGGTGCTCCTCCCCAACTGACCCTCCCTCGGCAGCCCCCCGGGTGCCCTCAGCTGGCTGCTCCGGGCTCAGGGTGGGCTGTNCCCAAATAGGGAGGGGCTGTCCAGGTCCAGCCCTGGAGCTTCTTGACCCCACACCTCTGCTCCGCCTCCTCTCCTGCGTCACTCTCTCCCTCCCCCGCCTTCCATCGGCAAACCTCCACCCTCGGGGGGCAGCTGCAGGGGCCCCTGCCAGAGCCTCCCTGGCCTCCAGGCCTCTGCCCGGCCCCAGGCGCCCAGCATGGATCCCAGCGCTGCGTGGCCTACTTTGGGGATCTCTTTGACCGTCTCTTGTAAGGGTGTCTGATGCGGGTGTGGGGGGCCTGCCCCAGGGCCGCATGTCTGCAAATCCTCCTCCGGGAGCCAGCACCGGGGAGACTCGGAGGCCACAGCCTCCTCTCCTGTACAGGGCTCCACGGGCTTCCAGGAGGGGGGGGGGCGGTTGGTCAAGTTTCAGCTCGGCCCCAGGTGGAGGGGACCACAGGTGCCCAGCTTGCTCTGAGCACCTGCAATGTCCTGTGCACGGACACAGCGAAGGCAGCGCTGGGGCTGTCCCCGGGTAGAGGACACCTAGGGGTGAGCGCTCATGCACAGAGATGCCCGGGCCTGTGTCAGGACACGGCCAGGCCCGTGCCCCAGGAACAGGGGTCACGAAAGGGTCTGGAAGGTGGCCTGCCATTGAAATCCAGGAGCAGGTGAGAGGGAACAGTCTACAAAGTGCTGAAGGAGAAGCTGTAGCCTGAGGGCCTCTCTGGCCCCAAGCAGCTGTAGGAGGGCAGGGGTGGGGGGGGCGGAGCTCATGGGGGGACAGAGAGGCGGCTGCAGCCGAGAGCCTTAGGGTGACCCGGGTATATATGTGCACGTCCCTGTGTGTGGCTGACGTGTGCATGCACGTGGATGTACGTGGGGTGCGTGTCTGTACGTGCGTTTGTGTGCTCACACAGGGACCTATGCATACACGTGTTCATTTGTACGTTGGCGTGTTCATGTATACATGCTTGTGTGTGCATGTGGAGCTGTATTGTGTGTATGCACACATATGTTCACGTGTGTGTGTGTGCGCGCGTGTGTGCGCGCGTGCGTGCGCGCACGTGCAGGGAGGAACGAGACTGAGGAAGCAGGCAGAGGCCTGGTGGTGGAGGTCTGGCCCCGATTACAATCACCCATCCATTTGTGACCTCTCGGATGCAGAGAGAGGTAAGGACATCTTTCATTAGGAGCAGGGAAAGCACTATTAATGATGTAGAAATCAGAAGGTTTTAAAAATTTTTAATGTTTTTTAAAAACTTTAATTAATTTAGTTTTTAAAATACTTTTTAAATGTTTTTATTTATTTCTGAGAGAGACACAGCGTGAGCAGGGAGGGTCAGAGAGAGAGGGAGACACAGAATCCAAAGCAGGCTCCAGGCCCCGAGCTGGCATCACAGAGCCCGACGCGGGGCTCGAACCCACGAACCGTGAGATCATGACCTGAGCCGAAGTCGGACGCCCAACCGACTGAGCCACCCAGGTGACCCTAAAATTTTATTTTTGAGAGAGAGAGAGCGTGAGCAGGAGTGGGGAAGGGGCAGAGAGAAAGGGAGCCACAGAATCCGAAGCAGGCTCCAGGCCCTGAGCTGTCAGTACAGAGCTGGATGCGGGGCTTGAACCATGAACTGTGAGATCATGACCTGATCTCTGAGTAGAAGTCGGAGGACTTTCAGTCAGGCGCCCTGAAATCAGAGGGTTTAAGTGTGTTCATCTCAGAATGAAGAGAGGCAGATGACAACGTGCCTGCCGCGTAACAGAAGGGACGCCGTGCGGGTTGTGAGCAGAGGAAGCCCCCGCTGCTCCACAAATACAAGTCCTCAAAATGGCGCATGCAACAGACAGACAGACGCTAAGGCCATCTGAGTCCATTTGTGGTATCAACGAATTCCAAATCAGAGAAAGAGGCTGGGTCCCTGCCCCCCCACCCCCCCTCACAGTGTCTGCTCTGCCCCCAGGAAGCTTCGCGACAGGCCGGGTGGGCGTGGATAGAAGACTCCCATGCATCCGCATCCGGCTCAGGGCTGGCACCTGGAGGGGCCTGCATGGACGTGCACGGGGACATGGGGCAGCAGCCCCTGCGTTCACTGTGGGCCAACGCCACCCACTCGCACCCCAGCCACAGCTCTCGTCCTGACTCAGAGTTCATGGCCAGACTCGGGAGGGAAGTCCTCCCAGCTGAGACGGCCCCGAGCTCCGTGCTCAGCAGCCCTTCAGGAGGGGGAGCATCTGGGGTGCCTCCTCACTTCGGAGATCCACGGATGTTCCTAACCGCCCCCGTCGCTGGGGACACTGGGAGGCACAGCAAGCACGGGAGAGGTCTCACCTCTTAATGACATCACGTGCAGATTTATGTTCAAAACGCCCTCTGATCCTCTGCACGCTGGGGCCTGACTCCGCCTGGATGCCATGAGACGGCCATTTTGTTTGTTTGGGCTTTTTAACCTCTGACTTTGGCCCAGGGCCTGGCCCACGTGCAGAAGGGGTCAGCCCTGCAGCTTCCTTGTTCCCTTAACGCTTCTGGGGTGACGGCCGTCCCCAGCCTGAGGCTTCCCGGCAGGAGTATGGGAAGCCATCTGTCTGTGAAGGCGAGTTTAGTTCAAATTCGTCAATAATTCTTAAGTCTCAGTGAGCCCGGTTTCCCCGTCACTGGCTGTCACCTCCCCCCAGACCCAGGCACGGGCCACGGGCCTCCTCAAGCCCCACTGTAAGCACAAGCCACGCCCTGTGTCTTCTTTCTGGCTCCTTCTTCAGAGGACATCTGTGCAGCATGAGTGTGCAGCTACACGGGCTTGCACAACCGACTCTCTCGTGTGCCCGGCACCATAGAGCCCCTGCTTGGTCCCCTTTAGTCACGAAACACCCTCCCCTCCAAAGAGAAACCACTACCCTGGCTTCTAACGGTGTAGACCAGTTCCACCTGGTTCAGTATTTCACATCAGTGGAAGCATCCAGAACGTTCCCTCAGGCGTCTGGCCGTGTTCATCAGAAGACTGTGTGCTTCATCTACATCCCTTTTGGGTTCCCCTTGGCCCCCGTTCTGTCTGGGGTCATGAAGTCTTTCCTGTTATTGGATCAAATACAGACTTCCCGGTAATGGTCCTGGTAATTTCCTGAAATTGAGGTGTAACAGACTCGGAGTCAAGAACAGCCTCTTTAC
>NW_027528865.1:1914090-1928690 GCF_008692635.1 Crocuta crocuta | reverse complement strand
GCCTCTCCTGTCCCACTTCCCCCTCCCGCCGTGGACCGGCATCCGGGCCGTTCCCAACTGTGGGGCGCCTCGAACCTTCCAGAACACAGCTTTTGACGTGCACCGTGCCCTTCCGTGGGGCGTGATCTTACGAGGGGGCGGCGGGGCTCTATCTACAAGACCTGCCGTGTGGTCTGAAATGATAGGGCCGTTTGTTTTATTTTTGTGGACCCCGCCCCCCATCCCCGAAAAGCCATATGGATACAAGAAGCAGGGAGATTTTCTGGTCTGGTGACGTCCCACGGGGGCCGGCTGCCCCACACTCCGGCGCCCTCAGCACGGAGGTGACGTCTCCTCCACACTTCTGCTGCCGACGTCGCGTCTCCCCGCTCGCGCTCCCCCTCCCAGCCCCAGCCCNGCTTCTCCAGGGCTGCCTGCAGCCCTGCACAGCTGTGACCCAGGCTGGCCGGGCTGGTGCTCCGGGATCGGGGTCACACACTCCTGGGTTCGCGCCCAGCACCTTCTCCGCAGCAGGGGACGGGACACCCTGCACCCGCCTACACTCTCAGGTGAATGGGGCCACGGCTACAGCGTGAGAACACACGGGCTTGGCAGACAGCCTCCCGCGTCGGGCTCTGTGCTTACGGCNCTCGGGTCCTGGAGCTGCTTCGGGTTCTGCGTCTCGCTCTCTCTCTGCCCCTCCCCTGCTTGCGCTCTGCTCTCTCTCCCTCAAAAATAAATAAACATTAAAAATTTTTTCAAAAGCCTGGGTTTAAAATTGAACCACATTGTTCACTTCACTCCGATGCCTCCAATACACCTCGAGACCGAATGGTCGGTAAGAAGCCATCGGCATCTGCATTTTCCTGATCAGCATTTACTATTTCACAGCAAAACAGCAAAAGCAGGTGAGTTCTCCACGTGTGAGCGGACGCGGCCCCTCACGCCTCTCGAGGGCCAAGTGCAACCCCGTGGACAGACGGACGTGGACAGAAAACCTAATGGACCGACGGCGGTCCCTCCCCAGGTGCTTTGACTGGTCGTTACCGGGTCTGCAGATCGGACATTCTGGGCCGCAGACAGCTGCACAGTTCTCCCAAATCTCTGCGATACTTATCAATATATAAACACACTCGAGCTGCAGACGGGCTGGGGTGTGTTGACAGTTGTTGATGATAATCAGCTCAGGAGGGGAAAGGTTCTGCCGGCCTGCCTCCTCGCACCTGAAGGTGCCGTGCACGCTGGTGATATTTTTAGAGGTAACACCTGGCACTTCCGCGTGCGTCCCAAACCCCACAGCTGGCTCAAGGTGGAAGAGACAACCTCCGCAAGTTTGCAGGTACGGGGGAGGGGGAGAGGGGGGAGAGGCAGAGACAGAGAGGGAGGGAGAGAGGAGAAAGGGGAGGGGAGGAGGAGAGGGGAGGGGGAGAGATAGGGAAGGGAGGCAGTGGAGGGGGAGACTGGGGACGGGGAGGGGAGAGGAGGAGAGGGGAAGGGAGCAGGAGAGAGATAGGGGGCGGGGGAGAAAGACAGGGAGGGAGATGGAGGGAGGGGGAGGCAGGGGAGGAGGTGGAGGGAGGGGAACACAGGAGACTAAGAGTCTCTGGGCACCTGGACTGTGTGGCCCCTGGCAGGGCTTTTCCTACGAGGAAGGAAACAGGCCCCGGGATCTGGGTCCCCTCTGAAAGGCTCCTGGTCGGCTCTGAGGGCCACGCTGTCTCCCGAGAAGTCAAGTCAGGCCAGTCCTGCTGTGTTCCGAGTGGGCGTTTGCAAACACCTCCCCAGCGCAGCCCCTCCTTGGGCCCACCCCCCACACAGGCATCCCCACGTCTGTGTACAGACGTCCAACGCTTCCCACAGGCAGGGAGATGGGAAAAATTGTCCAAAGGCTTCACTGCCTCAAAAAATCTCTGCCTTTTATTAAAAAGCGTAAGTGCATAGTCCCCAAATTGGCACTCAGTAAACTTTCTGTCCAACATCCATTCAGGATAAAAACTCTGCACAGAGTGGGCGTAGAGGGGACGCACCCGAACACCACAGAGCCCACAGCTGCCATCACGCTCGCTGCCGGGGGACAGGGAGCTCTCCCCGCAGATCGGGAACGAGGCGGCAGGCTCTCCCCCATGCTCCACACAGTGCTCCGAGTCCTCGCCCGAGCAGGGAGGCAAGAGAAGGAAACAGGCATCCCGACTGGAAGGGAAGATGTAGAACTACCTCTATTAGCAGATGGCATGAAATCATACCTGAAAACCCTAACGACTCCATGAAAAAACTGCGAATAAAGGAATCCAGTCAAGTTGTGGAATACAAAATCAATATGGGAAAATATCTGTTGTGTTTCTATATACTAATAATGAACCATCAGGAAGGGAAATTAAGGAAACGATCCCATTCACAATTGCATCAAACGAATGAAATGCCTGCCACTAAACTTAACCAAGGAGGTGAATGACCTGTACACCGGAAACATGAGATACGAGTGAAAGAATGGAGGACGCACACACCATTAGAGAGGCGTTCCGTGCCTGCGGACTGGAAGAATAAGCACCGTTAAAGTGTCCACCCTCCAAAGCAATCGGTCGGTCAGCTCAACCCTTATCAACCCTCAATGCCATTTCTCCCAGAACTAGAACAAGCAATCTTAAAATCTGTATGAAACCAAAAAGAACCCCAAAGAGATGGTGTGGACAAGTCTGGACAGCCTCATGCAAAAGAATGTCACTGGTGCCCTACCTTACACAACCCACAAAATCCAACTCAAAGGACATTAAAGACTTGAACGTAAGTCCTGAAAACATAAAGCTCCTAGAAGACAACAGAGATGGTAAGCTCTTTGACATCAGTCTTAGCAATACTTTTTTTGATGTGTCAACAAAAGCAAAAATGAACAAGTTGGGGTGGGGAGCGCCTGGGTGGCTCAGTTGGTTGAGCGTCCTATTCTTGATTTCGGCTCAGGTCATGATCTCCCTGTGCATGGGATGGACCCCACATTGGGATATGTGCTAACAGTGCAGAGCCTGCTTGGGATTCTCTCTCTCTCCATATCTCTCTGCCCCTTCCCTGCTCACGCTCACCTTCTCTTCCTTTCAAAATAAATAAATAAACTTTGAAAAAATAGGCAGAGGATCTGAATAGATGTGTTTTTAAAAAAATTTTTTAATGCTTATTTATTTTTGAGAGAGAGAGAGAGAGAGGAGCAGAGAGGGAGAGAAACACAGAATCTGAAGCAGGCCCCAGGTTCTGAGCTGTCACCACAGAGCCTGATACGGGGCTCGGACTCACAGGCTGCAAGATCATGACCTGGGTCGAAGTCGGCACTTAACTAACTGAGCGACCCAGGTGCCTCTGAATCGATGTTTTTCTAATGAAGATATGCAGATGGCTAACAGGTATATGAAAATATGCTCAACACTCCAATCATCAGGGAAATGCAATCACAACCACAATGCGATCTCACCTCACAGCTGTCAGAATGACCAGCGTCCAGAAGACAGCACATAACAGGTGCTGGTGAGGGTGTGGAGAGGAGGGAGGCCCATGCACTGCTGGTGGGGATGCAAACTGCTGCAGCCACAACCGGAAGCAGGATGGCAGTTCCTCAAAAACTTAAAAATGGAACAGCCATATGATCCAGCAATCCCACTTCTTGGTATACATCCAAAAGAATGAAAACAGGATCTCAAAGAAATATCTTCTCTCCCTTGTTCAGTGCACCTTATTCACAACAGTCTGGGTGCCCAACATCACATGAATGGGTAAAGGAGATGTGGTCTCACCATGCAGTAGAATAAGATTCCGCCTTAAAAAGGAAGGGCGTGCTGACACCAATACCATGGGGACAAAGCTTGAGGCCGCTACACTGAGTGACATAAGCCAGTCACAAAAGAACAGATACTGCATGAGTCCGCTGACACCTAGAAGGACCTAGAAGGTCACATTCGCAGGGACAGAGGTCGAATGGTGGCTGCCTGCAGGCAGGGGCGGGGTGGGGGGACATAACTGGTATTTCATGGGGGCAGAATTTCATTTTGGGAGGATGAGGAAGATCTGGAGACGGCAGCACAACAGTGTGAATGTTCTTAAAGCCGCAGAACCTACACTTACAGACAGTTAAGCTGGAAAATTCTGTTATGTACACTTATCACATTAAAAATCAACAACTTTTTCTTTATACTTTTTAAATGTTTTTTTTTAAAGTTTATTTATTTAAGAGAGACAGACATCACAAGTGGTGGAGGGGCAGAGGGAGGGAGGGAGAGAGAGAGTCCCAAGCAGGCTCCACACTGTCAGCACAGGGCCTGATGTAGGGCTCAAACCCATGAAGCTGTGAGATCGTGACCTGAGCAGAAACCAAGGGTCAGACACTGAGCTGACTGAGCCACCCAGGTGCCCCTCTTTGTACTTCTTCATGTGGCTATTAGAATATTTAAAAATCCCTGTGGCTGCCATCAGTTTTTTTAATGGTTTATTTATTTATTTTGAGAGAGAGAGTGTGTGTGTGTGTGGGAAGGGCAGAGAGAGAGGGAGGGAGAGAAGCCCAAGCAGGCTCCACACTGTCAGCGCAGAGCCCGACGCGGGGCTCCAGCCCACAAGCCTCGAGATTGTGACCTGAGCTGAGATCGAGTCGGACGCTCACCTGACTGGGCCCCCAGGCGCCCCTCGCGTCACCATCGATCGGACAGTTCTGCAGGTCTGCACGCGCATCTCTGTGCCCCAGAGATTCTGATTCAGCAGGTCTGGAGTGGGGCTGACCGTGTGTCGCCAACATTTTCTGGGGAGACGCCGATGCCACTGGCCTGGGGATTGGGGATCTGGAGGAGCCCCCACTTCCAGACGGAAGCTCTGAAACCTGCAGTTGGCAGAGGGCCCAGCCCCTCCCGGGCTGAGCTGGCAGAGCCCCTGGGAGGGACACAGGACAGGAGTCCCCGCCTGGCCGCAGCTGCTGGAAGACACCTGGGCACCGGGGGCAGGTGCGGGAGACCTGGCTGCTCAGCCCCATTCACACAAGGAGGCGAGTGCACTTCAGCAGCAGGACAGCAAAGGGCTTTTCCAAGGGCTTCCAATTCCTCTCCCACCGGGAAGACCACCGACTGCGGCTCTGGTCAGAATGCCCATTCTGGGGACTGACACTGTCTGCGGCTCACTCCCCGCTTGCAAGGGGGCCCTTATCAACCGCACCGCAGGGAGGTCCCTGAGTCGCAGTGAAACTGTGTGGCAGGACCGGCCTCCGCGGGAGCGCGGGCGGCACAGGCCGCTGCAGGCTCGGTCCCCCCAAGCAGAATGCGCGGACCGAGGAGGGGAGGCGCACCAGCCCCCGCCTCTGTGTGCACACGGCCTGCTGGCGTCGGGGCCCTCCGGGTCCAGGGTGCAGTGCCGTCACGCACAGGTGACACGTCTGCATCAAGCTGGCCGCTGGGGAGTGTCATGGGCTGAGCCGTGTGTCCCCAAATTTCCTATGTTGGACCTCTGACCCCAGGACCTCGGAATGTGACTACAGGGTCCTTAGAGAGGGGAGTACGTTTAACGAGGCCACAACCCAGCAGTGTCTTTGTAGGAAGGGTTAGGACAGGGTCACAGGGACGACCACGGGAAGACATCGTCCACGAGCCAAGGAGAGAAGCCTCAGGAGAAACAAACCTGCCCCCACCTTGACCTCGAACCTCCGGCCGTGACCACGAGAAATCTCCCAGCCGGAGCCCAGCAGCACGGGAAGGGCTCTCGGGAAGACCCACGTGGGGCTGCTCCCGGGAGCGAGCACTGCCCAGGGCGCTAACGTGGACGCATGTGACCAGGGAACACCTCTCACAGACGAGGGACATTGGTGAAAGCCTGTGGCAGAGGGTCCCTGGCGTTGGGGACGCAATCAGTGACTGGTGCGCCGACCGTGTGCCGGCCGTGACCACACAGGAGCCACATCGTCACGGCAGTGACAGCCACGGTCGGGGCTCTGCTGTTGGGGCTCCGGCTGAGGACACGAGCTTCCCACAGACCCAGGCCGTCGAGAGAGTGCGGAGAGGCCAGCCCCCGCCCAGCCCAGGTGCTCCCGCCTGGGAACACGGAGAGCAGGGGCCGTGCTCGCTCTCTTGCTCACCCCCGGGCCCCAGGACCACGGCCTGCGCTGGCAGCTGAGGGCTGAGGGGCAAGTTCAACAACTCTGCCGGTGTCTGTAGTCGGGCAGAGGGGAGGCGGGGGGAGGGTGCTGGCAGGGGTGCAGGGAGGTGGGGAGGGGCAGGGTCAGCTGCAAAGGAAGGGTGGAGGCGGCGCTTGAGAACGACGGGGGAAAACCACGGTCACCACCGAGGGCGTCCTGCACGGAAGTCACGTCAGACAAACACCAGGAGCACAGACCTGAGAAACGGTGGGTGCAGCGCAGTCGTTCCCAGAGGCAGAGAGGCCCTGTCAGCACACACACCTCGTCCTCGGGGATCAGGCCCCAGCGTCCCTCCATCCTGGCCCCTGAGGTTTGGGGGGCTGCCTCTGCCCCTCCAGCTCAAAGGTAATCACAGGGCCCACGCCTGACCAAGCAGAACATTCCACTCATTTTCTTCTTCTCTTTTGTTTTTTTTTTTTCTTAAGAGAGAAAGCGTACGAGCAGTCAGAGGGGCAGAGGGAGAGAGAGAGAATCCAAAGCAGGTTCCATCCCCAGTGTGGAGCCTGATGTGGGGCCCAATCCTACAACCCTGGGATCATGACCTGAGTCAAAATCAAGAGTCAGACGCTTGACCAGCTGAGCCCCCCAGGTGTCCCACAGAACATTCCATTTCGATGCACTGGTTCAAGAGGAAAGGAAGAGGTAGATTAAGCCACCAGACGCAACCCCAAAGCTCTTGCTAGACCTCCGGCTATGAAAAGCCATTTTGCTGGGTTTGCTCATCTGTGGGTACTGTTGGAGCTGAGAGGTCAGGAGAGGGAGCCAGCCTAGTCTGAGGGCACAGTCCTCAGTCCCCGGATGCATCTCTGCCATGACACCATGGCAACTTCAGTGACATGAGCCTGAAGGTCCCCGCCCCAGTCTCCTTCTCTCTCTTGTTCTGAAGCCACTTTGAGATTAGTTGGGAAAACAGGAGGGGCCTTGAATGCCGTGCTAAGGAATCTAGACTTCAGAATTCCGAGCCAGTGGGGCGCTGGTGAGTGTTGAAAACGGGCTCTATGGGGAGAACACTAATCTGTAGCGTTTGCCAAGCTCCACGGCCACTCGCAAGCCCCCACATGCCATCGCTGATGATGCCATTGGGGGCTGACCACTCAGTGGGCTCTGGGGAGGGGCCAGGAGCCAGCTCCGGCCATCCTGGGTCATGCCCGGGGTCCCGGATCTTACCACCATTCACTGAGATTCCCCTTGGTTTGTCTCAGTGTAGATTAGACTGAAGACAGAGACAGTCATCTACCTGCCGGGATTCAGCGATGAACCAGGCCGGGCAGTCCCAGAAGGGGACGAAGCTGCTGCCTGCAGAAGGGGGGGATTGTGTCAGGACCGAAAGACGTCCTTCATCTGCTCTGCTGGGAAGAGCGAAAGGGAAGGAGACCCTCCCCAAGGGTCTGCCATGGCCGGGCACCTCTGCTTTAAGGGCGGGTGGACTGCGTTCACCTCTTTCCAGATGAAGCGGCTTAGTGGTCGTGGGTCCATGCAGAGGTGTGGCCCCATCACGGTCCCCCTGCAGGGCTGTGCTGAGGAGACAGAGGCGCATCCCGCCTGTCCACACCAGCGGGCCGCCCGCCATGCTCTGCCCACGGTTTTGACACATCTCCACCCCCACGCATCCCCCAACGCGCACACAGTCCTTCCTTTCTGGCACTCGTTGCTCACTTTATTTTTATTTTTTTTGAGCTCAAAACTTGATCTGGATCAGACAGAGCTCAAAGAAATGAGCTGTAGGTAGCTACAGGTCATGTGGTGAGCCACGTCTAAGACGTGGCTGGTGGTGGCATCTCTGAAGTGGGGGATACAGGGCAGTCCAGCCGGCAGCCCAGCCTCCATGCTGAAGCTTGGCTGTCTGGCCCTGTGGGAGTGCTGCCCCCTTGAAAATTAAAATACGGAAGACAAGGGGGTCTTAGTTGAGGCTGAGCCAATTATCCAGGCGTGGTCTCCACTCAGGTTTTCACATCGAGAATGCAGCTTTTCCTTGTGTGAGGGAGTGACTAATGCAGTTCGGAAATCAGACTCACTAGATGGGCCCTAAGGCGGATGCTTAGGGGGGCCTCATGAGGACATTACACGGTCCCCCACTAGATGACTGTGTGGGATGGTGAAGAAGAATATCCACGAAAGTAGTGACCTCATCAGCATCATTGGTCATGGAATCCCCAATACCTAGGAAGGATGGATGCATGCGTGGTAGGGAGGTATACAGACAGGAACGAGTGGGCGAAGGAACCGGTGAGTGAATGGGTGGGTGAATGGAAGGATGGCTGGTGGATGGATGGACAGATGGATGGATGGACGGATGGATGGACAGACGGATGGATGGATGAGTGGATGGACGGATGGATGGATGGATGGATGAATGGATGAATGGATGGATGGATGCACAGATGAGTGGATGGATGGATGGATGGACGGATGGACGGATAAATGGATGGACAAGTAAATGAATGGGTGAGTGGATATATGATCACAAGATATTCTTCTTTTCCTTAATAAGTTACAGAAAAGGTATTAAGAATCACTGGATTCTCCCCCAATTCCAGCCTGTCCAGTCTCAGTATGAAAGCCAACACTCCTGAGGCGCAGCTGGCTGTTCCCAGGCCTTAGACTGGTGTGGGTCCCTGCTGACCCTGAGCTGTGTGCCCTTGACAAGTCACCTCCCTCCCCTGAGCTCGCTGGCTCTCATCTGGAAACGAGGTGAAATTGCATTCGCCATCGGGTCTGGTCGAGGACGGCCTGTGTGCTGCAGGCCCCTGACATTAAGCAGGACGATCAGACTTCTGAAACATGGGGTACTCTCCGCCACCAAATGCTGTATCTTTGGTAGCTGTGACCGAGCCTCCTTCCAAGTTTCCACACTGGGAATATTAAAAAGTAAGTGACATTTCAGGGCAACAGTGAAGCCGCAGGGTTAGAGACTCGCCCAAACCTTTCTGGGCTGATTCTGGGGACTTACTTCTCTCCCTGACAGCAGCTTCCACCTGCGTAAGATACGCTTAGTCCTTCTTATCCTGTTTCCCCTTTAAGATCGTTCTCAACCACACACAGTGATACAGCAATACAGAGTCAGGTCCCCTGCAGGTCGGTAGGGACCGTGGGCCCGACCTCCGACGCGCACCGGCTCTGAAGAGCATCCAAGCCACTCCTGGTGGCCCAGCAAACCCTCGCGTTTTGATGTTTAATTTTCAATTTGCATCTTTAAAAAGGTAACATTTGATCCAGATGAGTTGGTCTCGTCTGAAATATTTATCTACAAAGAACACATTTTTTAGTTCCTTCTGGAGAGGGAGGGAACCCCTTTTAACACTGTAGATATTTAAAGAGTGTTAGGGAGGCGTAGTGTGTCTCTCTCTGAGGTCCAGCTGCGTGGACGTGTGTTTGGCGGTTCTGATTCCGGTGCCGAGTGAGGGAGAAGCTCAAGGTCAGGGACGCTGCCCTGCTGGGCGAGCCAAGCTGAGGGATGGGGCTGAGCAGCCCTCCGCCTCCGTGCCGGCCCACGCAGCGCCGCGGAAGGCAGGAGCATCTTGAAGATGTTGGTGCTTCCCTTTTGGCAAAATTACCGGCAGTTTTCTAAACTGCTCAGTTTCCAAAGGCTTCGAGTGAAGGAGCCTGCAAGAGTCAGTGTCTCTGAAAGAATGGGAGCCGGTGTGTGGAACGCAGGTCCCATGGGCCCGTCACCCCAGGGGCCACCCGGCCGGGCTCCCTGAACACCAGCGAGGGCCTGAGGCAGCAATGATCACAGAGAGCTTGCAACCTGACCCAGGGAGAAGGCCCGCCCTGTAGGCCGTCAGGGGCCCTGATAACACGCCCTCAGGGCACGCTCCTTGCCCGGCCACCGCGTGCAGAAGGAGCTGGAGCCCTAGGGGCCATTCGGCACTGGTCTGCACCCACCCCGTGCCCTGACCTCAACCCCCCGCAGGGCGCTAAGATGTCGCCATGCTGTGGACTAGCGCCAGAACCTGGTTATTGCCTTGTTCACCCTGCCAGGCTTCGGGGGAGCTCCACGCGGAAAGTGCAGGGTCTCTAGGAAGGCTGACATTTTGAAGCTGATCCAGAGCTCAGGCTGCAGACTGACCAAGTCTTCCGCGCGCGCGTGCCCGCGTGAACAGTCCCAGCGCTCCGCCGGGACCCCGGAGTACTCCCCACGTCTGATCACAGGTGCTGCCGCCCCAGAGGAGCCCACCATCATGCCGTCATCACGAGTGTGGAGGGCAGACGAGCAAGACCCCAGCCGTGCACACCCCCAGCCCGGCGCCTGTGAAGACGCGGCTGCCTGACAAAGGGGCTCTGCAGAGCTGTTAGTTAAGGCGTCGAGGTGGGATGGTACCCTGGGCTCCGGATGGGCTCAGTGTCCTCAGAGAGCCTGGTAAGGGGGAGGCGGGAGGGTCAGCATCGGAGAAGGACATGCACTGACGGCTGCAGAGGACAGAGTGACGTGGGGCCACGGCAAGCGGTGCGGGCGCCCCCAGAAACTGGAGACGGCCCAGAGCCGGAGTCTCCCCCAGAGCCCTCGGGGGGCGCGGCCCTGCTGAGAACACACCTATGTTGTTCAGCCGCTAAGTGCGTGTAGACTCGCTACAGCGGCCGTAAGAAACTGATTCGGTCCGTGCAGCCTGTTTGCAAGCCTCACAGAAACACAAAGGAAGAAACGGAACGGTGCGGCGGCGTGCAGCCTCTCTAGTCCCGCTTCTCGTGCTCAGCAGGACGTGTGTGACCGTCATTATGTCGTGCTGGCTCCCTCCTGCCGTCACCGCGGGCCACCCTGTGGGGCCGAGCCATGGCCCCCTCACCCATCTTCCCAGAGGGTGCGCTCAGAGGCTGTCCATGTGCAGCGGGCCAGCACGGGGCTGCCAGAAACCTTCCTGAACATTTCATATTATTGTTTATCATGACAGGTGTCTTGGGAATATATCTGGGGACAGAGTTTCTGGAGAAACTTCACGAAGACGCTTATGTCTAGCTTTGTGAGACGACAGGAAGTGGTGCAAAGTGGTGAAGTGCATCCCGCCACTGCTCATGAGCTCAGTGGCTCCCCACCTTCCCTGTGGCTTCCCCGTGGCCTCTCCCAGGTGAAGGAGCCCCGCCACACAGGCCGTGAGCAGTGAGCACAGGAAGCCGGGTGCGTGGCAGAGCACGTGGGGAGCGGAGGTGTGTTCACACCTCGGGACATGGGGGTGGCCTCACAAGGGAGCTGGTGTCCCAGTGGAGTGCTGAATCATGGGGTGGGACCAGCTGTGTGAGGTGCGGGAGGAAGAACCTTCTAGAAGGAGGGACAGGTAGATCGTGATGGCTACTACTTTTTGTTGGACGCGTGCTCACGAGGGTCTCACGGGAGCCCGGGAGGGGTGCCCCTCGGGGAGTGAGTGCAGTGGAAGGTGTGTCCAGGCAGAGGGGCGGGGCCCGGGATGAAGCAGGGTTTTACTGGAAAACTGTGGGGGGGGGGTCTGACCCTGGAGGCTGAGGACAGAGCCTCCCAGCTGACCCCAGTGACGGTAACACAGGTGGAGCCTCTGGGAGATGATTAGGAGTAGATGGGGTCATGGGGACCAGACCCCAGGATGGGACTTGTGGCCTTAAAAATAGAGAAAGACCCCACCACCCCCATGTGAGAGCTCAGCGGAGGCAGGGGCGGGGGCAGGGACAGGTGCTCATGTGGGACATGCAGGCCCCGTAAATGTCTGATGCCGCCGCATCTTCCTACAGCGGCTGGAGCGAACACCACCTTCAACATGCCTTCCCATCCCTTTGCTGGAACGTTCCATTGCTGTCTCCTCCAGGCCAGCTCCCGGATGGCGTCTGGCCTCAGCTCAAATTTCTCCTGGTCAGAGAGGCTGGTGGTGGCCCCTCAATACAGTGACAGCGTCCTCAGGCCCCTCCTAATACATCGACCTCTGACACCAAAGGGTGCGTCTTCTCCCAGATCAGCCTCAGCACAAATCCACCAACCAACCGTCTCCTGTGCTCTCTGCACCGCCAAACACCAAAACCCCTAAAATCCTCTCCAAGAACTTGAAGCCCTAGAGGCAAAGTGCACCGTCTTTTCTCCGCATGAAGATTTGGAAGATTTGCTGCAAACCCAGGGCGGGATTTAAGTGACGAGGGACAAGAGCTTGGCGGTGCAAACTCATGTTTTCTGCGCCCAGTCCACGTGTTTATCACGGAGAAGACCTGCTGCAGAGACCCTGGCATTAAATCCACATCTCAGCCTCGGCCTGACTTCCCCCTGCGTGCGGACGTGAGGACACTGACCAGCTGAACCACGCGAACGTCGGGGATCGGGGCTGCGGCTGAGCTGCGCGTGGCTCTCGTTTCTTGCTCTTTACAAGCACAGGGGAGCCCCGCCCCCGAGATGGGACGTGGGCACCGGGGTCCGTCTCATAGACCGGGGGCTGTGGCCACGCCTGACGCGTCAGTGCCATGGGGATGAGCGGCTTCTGGAGTGTGTCCCAGCACAGGCACGGCGTGGGCATGGCACGGTGTCTCACAGGGAATCACTGCCCCCGGTGGGCGGCAGGAGGCCGGCTGTGGCTTCCGAGGGGCGGGAGCGCTGAGGCGAGAAGACAGGGTGATGGACAGCTTTCGGTGTCACCTCGAGGCGCCCAAAGTCCGGGGAAAGGGGATGACCCCAGCGCATGGACATCAGCAAAAACAATGCACAGTCTTCCTAACAACGTTCCTCCTACAAAGAACAAAATAGCCACCCCCACCTCCAAATCTCGGAAGCCCCTGGGCAGTCGGCGTCTTCCTGAAGAAATGACTGATTCAGGGGAAAAACAGTGTCATGTCCACCCGCCGCCCCTGCCCCGTGGTCGCTGTCCCACCACCTGAGCCACGCCGGAAACACCCGCGCCCCCTTGGCCGTCGCAATCTCAGTGAAGTCCCACGGCCCTGGGTCTCAGCCAGGTGCACCCGTTGCTTTCAACGCCACGGGCTGTTCCAGGGAAGGCAAGAAGCGTGAAATCTACCTGACGCTCTGACGCCCAAGCTCTCCACCGAGGAGCAGAGTGAAAGGTGTAAAATTAGACAAATTAACCCAACTTCCCAGAGAAGCACTGTGTTTAGGACTGGAGCAGCTGCCTCGCTGTTTCTGGAAATTCAAAGACCAGGAGCAGAGGGATGGGGGTGTGGCAGCCTCCTCTCCCCGGCGGGAAGGGCACCATGTGAGNCGACCCCCGGGACTCCCGGCCACCCTGTTTGATCAGCAGCATGTGAAGAGACATGGTCTTCTTGTTACCAGTTAACTGAGGTTGTCAGTCTCCTAATTGCTTCAATAAAATATAATTAATTAAGAATAACATGTGGAGATATTTACATGAGCTGGAGATCGCACACCACAATTTCTAGATTTTTCCTGATACTCCGCGTGCTGCCAGACTTTCTGCTGTTGTATTCAGACAAAGGGGGAAACTTTCCAAAATTGGAGACGGCGCTTTCCTGTTTGCCCTTTGGGTTTAGGAACAAAGGCAACTTAGGGTCTGTTTTGTGCATGGAAACAGCATCCCACAAAACACGCGGAGCAGAGGCCCAAGCTACTGGTCGGAACATGCAGGCACAGGAAGGTGTGAACACGGCCACCAGCTGAATAACACCGAGGGTGACACAGCCTGAGATACAGGCAGAGTGAAGTGATGTGCAAGAGACCCCTCCCCCTTCTCTGGGTCCAACTTACGGTTTCCCATGAGATACAGGATTGGAGCCACCGCACCCACACGGAAGTGGGGGTGCAAAGCGGTCACTCTCCAGGGGGTCCTGACTTCTAGGGAGGTGGCCACAAACCTCAAAGTACGACAGCAGCCGATGACCGAGGCCACGTCTGGGGGCCAGTCCCCCCACCACACACACTCATCACGTCTCTGGACTGTATACCTGTGGCTTCTACCTTTCAGGTCACCTTGTGGCCCAAGGTGGCTGCTGGACCTCCAGCCATCACTTCCATGTTCCACGTAGGAAAAAGGAGGAAGGAAGAAAGTTGAGGGGGAAGCAGAGGGAAAGTTTGCAAAAAAAAAAAATATTTCTGGAAGTCCTCCAAATAACTCCATGCATTTGCCCTGGGCCAGAACCTGGTCATGCGGTGACACCTAGCATCACGGGCGCGGGGGAAGGAAGCCTGTCGCTGGGTAGACGACCTACCCCAGTCCACGTGTGGATCTGCGAAGAACAGAGGGCGGGAAGGATATTCTCCAACAGGTTGCACTGTGCGAGCGGTGGGAACATCGCCTGACTCTTCCGTTTCCTCATCTGTGAACTGGGCTCACGCTTACGTCAGGTCAGACGCGCATGCGCTTTAGGAGTGAAGCTCTGCGCAAATGTTAGGATGAAATTCCATTCTCCGCCGAAGGGCTGGCCGGGCAGACCGGTGTGCAGTGCGCAGGCGCGCGGGGCCCCAGCCACCCCTCGCTCGCCCCTCCCACGTGGGCCAGACGGGGAGCCACGTGGGAACCACGGCTCAGGGCACGCATGCGCACGCGCCGCTCCT
>NW_027528865.1:1899589-1913823 GCF_008692635.1 Crocuta crocuta | reverse complement strand
CCCTCCCGGCCCGCAGCGCCTGCCCCGCGCGGCCCCGCGTCCATGCGGCCTGGGTGGCGGCTTCGGTCTCTCCGGGACAACGTCACGCGCGAAAGGCGCGTGCGTGAAGACGTCGGCTCCCAGGCTGGCGATGCTCCGGGACGGACGTGGGACGTGAGCCAGGGCCCCGGCCACGCCCCGCAGAGCCCGGCGGTGACCGCAGGACGACAGGCGGTTCGGGGACGGGTGCAAAGAACCCGCGTGGGGGATGGAAGCGGGGGCAGGGCTGGGGGCTGGGATGCTGGCCTCCCTACTTCTGGATTTTTTTGGCAGTTCCCATGNTCCCTGTGCAGGGGGTGCGGGGCTCAAGCCCGGGAGCCGGAGACCCTGGCCCGGGCCGAGAGCGAGAGTCGGCGCCCGGGCGCTCGGAACTTGTTAGTTTTTAAAAAGATTGTTAAGGAGGGCGCCTGGGTGGCTCAGTCGGTTAGGTGTCCGACTCTTGATCTCGGCTCGGGCCAGGGTCTCCCGGTTCCGGGCTTGAGTCCCGGGTTGGTCCCGGACGGACATCGCCAGAGCCTCCTGGGGGCTGTCTCTCTCCCTCTCTCTGCTCCTCCCCTGCTCATGCTCCTTTACACTCTCTCTGTTTCCCTCTCTCTCAAAATAAATAAACGTTAAAAAAATGTTCTCTTTTTCTTTGAAATAACTGAAGACGCTGTTTGAAGAGGCTGGTCTTTGAAGAGGTTCGTGTGCATAAAGCTTTGGGGCCCAGTTTACAGCAAACGCAGCCCGGCCCTGCCCAGCGAGACACCCTCCCAGGAGGCCGCACACAGGCTGGGCCCTGCTGGTCACGGTGGAGGGGCTGCTGGGCTGTACGTGCTTCATTCGGGTGCTCCACGCACAGCCGTGGGCCTGATCCAAGGGATGCCCAGTGGTTGATGCAAAGCTAATTCTTCTTCCCAGACACACGGGAGGCGTGAGCAGAGGGGAAGGTCTCCCCCTGTGAGCACGAGGCTAGCACGACTGGACACAAACGCGGCCCCTCTTCCCCGTTCAGAGAAAAGGCTGGTGGGTGGAGGGAAGGGGAAGGGCTGGGGCTCAAGGCCCACAGTGGGGACCCCGTCCTCCCGCAGCTCCTGGTCTGGGGGGTCTGGCTGGGACCCAAAGTGAGTGAGAAACCCTCTCAAACGCGCTCGCCATGTGACTCACCAACCGAACCCATCATGCTCGGGACCCAGGGCCACGGACCCAGGGCGCCCTCGCAGACGCAAGTGTGAGCAACACGTTCAGGACAAGAAAAGCAAACAAGAACGGAGAGCTCCCGAGCCCGTCCACGAGCGGGACGTCATGTGGCAGGAATGTTCATCAGGAATGTGTCCAATCCCAGTGTTCCCCTGGAGCCCGTGCCTGAGCTCATCAGGACAGAATGTACGATGCCCAAGAGACGTCAAAATAAATCCGCACTCAGCTGGGCTCCATGAGCCCATGGCACGGGGCCCACACGTGGGCAGGTCTCGCCGGGGTCACACTTGGGGGCATGGTGGCACTCCTCAGTGCCACGCCTCCATTGGGAGGCTCAGAGAGCTTCAGTCCCAGGAGGCAGCAGGCAGAGGAGGAAGATGTCTGCAGGCCTCTAACTGTTCCAGCCTCCTCTCCACGGGGAAACTGCAAGGCGGGCGGTAATGAATGGCAAGTGCACTCTGCCCGCGCCAGTGGCTAAGACTCGTTCTGCTGAGTCTAGCTGCAGTGGCTCACGTAGAACCACACTGCCTGCTTCCTCAAGAGGGGTGGCTCCCCCAACGGTGCCCATCAGGGAAGCCGGGGAAGGACCCCAGGGAGCCCACGGGACCCGGGTACTTGCTCAAACACCACTCTACAGGTGCCCAAAGGTACTTTAGGGATACAGTTAGTATTCTTATCAGTAGACTTTCAGTAAAGGAGACCACCGTCCATGACGTGGTTGGCCTCACCTAATCACTGGAAGTCTTAACAGAAAAAGTCCGAGGTGCCCCGGAGAAGATTCTGCCAGCAGACTGCCTTCAGACTCAACTGCAGCATCGACTCCTCGCTGAGCCTCCAGCCGGCCGCCTGCTCTGCGGATTTCAGCCAGACGCACAAGCTGGGGGCCTGTCCCTTACAGTGCCTCTCTCTCCGCACGCGCATCACCTCCTGCTTCTCCGGGAGCCAGGCCCTGCTCCCCTTCCCTTAGAGGGGAGCCTCAATAACATTATTCTTGTTCTTATTTGCTGTGTGTGCAAATATCGCTCTTAAGAACCCATCTCTTCTATGTAACCCATCTATGTAAGTTGTAAAAACCCAGCGTGCAAATCTACCCTAATGCAGAATTAGGCTTCCGTAAATATGTAAGGCCCCGAACAAGCTACCTCATCGATGCCAAGATAAACAACCAGGACTGATGTACTTCAACGCCCACTCAGTGCTAACGTGAGGACGTAAGTCTGTGAATGGCCACAGCAAGGGAGTCCTGCGGGAACGCGGTCAGCTCGCGCCCGACGCCTGTCCTTCCGCCTTGCACACGCAGCATACGTGGCTCGCCATGGGCTCCCCGTGCTCGCTGCTCAGCACCTGGTTCTCCAGCACACACTGGGTGCTGCCCCCGCCAAACGTCCATCCTGTGGACGAGATGTGCTTGAACAACAGTGATGGACAAGAACCAGGCACTTGAGGCCACATCGCGGAAACGCGGTTGGTTCTTGGACTCGCGGGGAGAATCGTCCGTGTTCATCTGTTCTCTCCACGGGTCCTTCCCTCCCCCCCGCAGGTGCTTTGCTAGGAGTGGGTGCCACAGACACCGGTAAGATGCGGGGGGGTCCCTGCCAGGGTGGAAATTGTTTGTTTTTCTAACAAAAACTCTAATGTAACTTAAATGTGTATATCTCATATTCCAACACTTAATTTTTTAAATGTTATTTATTTTTGAGAGAAAGAGTGAGAGACAGCATGAGCAGGGGAGCAGCAGAGAGAGAGGGGGACACAGAATCCGAAACAGGCTCCAGGCTCTGAGCTGTCAGCACAGAGCCCGACGCGGGGCTCAAACCCACGAACTGTGAGATCATGACCTGAGCCGAAGTCGGACGCCTAACCGACTGAGCCCCCCCAGGCGCCCCAAGGATGTGACTACGTCATTCTGAAGAAAATGCCAGGATTTATGGAAGTATCGCTGCACAGCACAGGGGCGTCACCAGGAACGGGACACAGGTTTCAAGTTCCATCTTGTCAGTTTTCAAGGTGCCTCTAGGTCACCCTGGGTCTAGCTTCAAAAGCCAATGCTTAAAAATACACGTGTTTAGGGAAGTCTATGGTCCCTGCAGGAAAGCTCGGAACTCACAGGTGCACAGTCTGATGGGTCTTCACTAAGTGAACCCCCTGTACCACCACTTGGATGGAGGAAAGGACCCCGACAGCCTCCCAGGAGCACCCCTCCTTCCTCCCAAAGCAAACACCCCCAGAAGAGACCTCGCTTTTACAGACTTCATTAGTTGAATAAATTACTTAGTTGAATAAATATTTTTATCAAGATGATTTTCCCATAAGGATTTAGGTAGTATTAATAAGTGTATCACAAAGCCCACAGGTGTCTGTCACGCCTTCCCTCACGGTAGGGGTGTCCCCGACCCCAGGGCTGACCCGGGGTCACAGGTGGCTCCGCACAGGCCTCAGGGCTCTGTGCTTGGAAAACTGGGAAGGGCTGGGGCTGAGGCAACGGCCGAGCGAGAAGGCAGGCCGTTCCAAGTGGGTGGTGTGGACACTCGGCCGCAAAGGTCTGAGTGCACACTGGCTGTTACTGCTGTCAGGGGGATGTCACCACGAGATCAGAGTACCTTCTAGATTCTTCCTAAGCCTGCTCGTGCCCATCACAATGATCCAAGGAGCTCATTAAAGTACAGACTGGGCCCCTGCCTGCCAGATCTCTGAAGATGGAGTTAGGGCCTGGATCTTCAGAAAAGTCCGCTGGGGGTTCAGGGATTGGCATTCTGTGCTCAGGAATCCCTACTTTTTCTGGAAAGGCCCAGCTAGTGGATGTTTTAGGCTTTGAGGGCCACACGGGTTCTGTCCCAAATATTCAACTCTGCTTTTATATGAAAGGGGCCACAAAGGATCCCTAGGGAACAAATAAGGGACGGGCGTGGCCCTGTGGCTATAAAATCTTACTCACAGAACGGGCAGAGGGCCAGGTGTGGGGGCCTCGCCTCTAGTCGTGCTCCAGATGGTCTGTCAGACGCACTGTGAGATGAGAGGCCACGGGGGCCTAAGTCGATCTGGTGAAATCATCGCAAACATTGAAATTCACAGGACTATGTGAAATATGGGTCTGTCCCCACTCTCCTCAGTGACGGAGCTCCTTCTACGTGGTTGCCGCGCCTTGAGATCATAACACAGTGAGAGGGAGTCAGGGAGACCTTTAAAAATTCAGTGTTTAGAATATTAATCACGGTATTGATGACACCGTTATGTATTAGTGATGCCATCTACATGAGCACAAAAGGTCTTTTACTGCTAATAAACTAAGTGAACGTTTATTTTCTCGCCCTCTAACGCACCCACGGATGTTCACTGCACCCTTACTCAGTCACGGCAATATGTCGGCCCCCATGTATAATCTAAAGGACGACAAATGTTCACCTTTGGGGATTAAGTGTTCACATCTTTTTTCTCGGGGGGTTGGGACCACTGATGGAGGGGTGACTTTCCCCAGAGACTTTTCCTTTCTCACAAAGCCTGGAGGTCTCTGGCCTGGGAAGGGGTGAGGGTCCGAGAAGCAGAAGGAGGACCCAGGACTCCCCAGAGGCGCAGCCTCATCAGGGGCCACAGGTCCTCGGGCTGGGAGAGTCTGCCTCCGGCCTTGGGGTCCGTGACTGGGCAAACAGGCAGGTGGCTCAGCCCGAGTGTGTGGATCTTAGTGCCGGGCACGTAAGCTTCTAGAACATGGTGGGCATGCAGGAAGGCACAATGTGGGCGTGTCAGCGCTCATGACGTGGTGGCTGCAGGGACATCCTAACTGCATATGTGTCTGATTTGGCCAACGTGGCGGCTGAGGTAACGTGAGGCTTCCGACGTATGGAAGTGTGAAGACTTCACATGAAAGTCTAGATTTGACTCCGTTTGAGAACTTGGCAGGCGTGGACGCTCTGGCCCAACAGGCCGCGGACGGGCAGGGCCTGACCGCTGTGGGGAGCCCACCCGCCACTGTGCCGCGGTCCTCGCCACTCCCGCTGCCCCCCGAGATGGAGGCACAGCCAGGCACCGACCCCTCCTCACGGTGGCGTCCAGAGTGACATCCCTCCCTCCATGTCCCCACATCTCTGTCAAGGCGCAGGCACGGAGGGTGCTGAGAAAGCCCGGCTCCTCCCTGTGGAGGTGACGTCGTTCCTAGAAGGGGGCCTCGTCCTTGCCTCTCCTGAGAGACGACGGGGGCAGGACAGCCTTGGGGTGGGGGACACTGAGCTGAGCCTCTGAGATGGAGGCGGCCGGAGGAGGGGGCGGGGTGGGGGGGGCCCAGAGGCGGGGAGGCCCTCCAGGAAGTGTGGCTCCTTCAGAGATGGAAGCCGAGGTGGCCGGGTGACCCCACCCTTCCCCCCGCGTCCCAACGCCCAGCCCTGTCGCGGGCAATCAGCATGACAGTGCAGCAACTTGCAGGGGTGTCTTGTCCGATGTGTGTCACGTGCCCACCAGGACCCCCGGGTCACAGGACCCCGTAAAACAGGAGCCACCACGTTACTGTGGCAACCAGGACGCCGCCGATGACGGCTAACTCTCTGCCGGGTGCCTTTTACGGACCCATTTTCCAGGAGAAGACGTGAGCTCCGTGATGGGGGCACCCACGCCCGAACCGGCAGCAATGGTGAAGTCGCGGACACTGCAGCACAACCGTTGTCCGCAGGTGTAGACAGGCTCGTTTTGAATCCGAGCTTGGCCACCTCTTCGCTGTGTCACCTTGGGCAAGTCACTTAACTTCTCTGGGCCCAACCTTCTCCTGTTGCATACATCGGAGTGTGTGCTGACGCCGGAGAAGCGTCGCCCGGATCACTGCCCGACACACGCAGGGGTTAATACATGCTGGCGTTTGCTGCCTGCTGTGTTGATCGTTATTATTAATTATTGAGCACTTATTATGGCATGATGTTCAGCTCACTATGTGCACTATCTTATTTAATCCTCAAAAGAACCCAGCGAGCTGCACACCTCTTCTTCCCCGGATACCATGGCGGGGTGATGGGCGCACGGCCAGGGAGTCCCCTGCCCACGGGGGCCCGGCTGCGCCGTGGGTCTCTGCTGCTCACAGCTGCATGGCCGAGCCCTAGCACGGGGCTCGCCTTCAGGAGCAGCTGAGTCTGTCGAGGGACCAGGGGCTCCACAGAGACTTCCGGGCCGGGCGGTAACGCAGACCTACTTTCATGAGAACCCCGTTTCCGGATGTTGCTGGACGCTGCCGATTAAAGCGCCCGCTTCAATGGTGCCAGTGCCTGGGGGTCCTGAACACCAGAGGGCGGTGGTCGTTTATCTGCGCATCAGATACTCAGTTAGGAAGACCGCCCACAGGCCCCTGCACTGATGGAAGGCCGAAGGCTTATCCTGCGTTTCTTTCCAGAAACACGGGGTCCACCACCGGATGTCTTCGCGGTGGGGGGAGGGCAGGCGCCCCCGCCCCAGGCCAGCCCGCGTGAGGCCCCATTAACAGCGCAGCCGCTGCCTCCAGGTCTGCGCCGTAGAGTCCGGCCAACAAAGGCCCTCGGTCAAATCAGGTGACGGATATTTCTGTAGAGATTCAGAAGGAAATCAGAAAAAGAAACAGCTCTGATCACAGACGGGGCCAGCAGGTGGCAAACGGGCCGCTGTCCCAGGCTCCCCGCCCTGTGGGTCCTGTGCGGGGGGCCGGGGAGCGAGGGGCCCACCCGCTCGCCCCCGCCGCACTGGGGAGCCTTCGTGCTGGTCAGCTGGTCGTTAGAAGTCGGGTGACGCGGGGGAAGCGGCGTGGGAGAGCGGAGGGCTAATGCATTTGACATTTCTAGAGAGCCGTGGGGGGCGAGGGTCCGTCCCCCAGGAAGTAAATGTGCTGCGCTGCGTTTCTGGTAAGTGCTGTGAACAACAGTCCGAGGTCCTTTAAAATGTCAAATTTAACAGCACGGGAAAATGTCTTTTGAGTCAGAAGACGAGAACTCAGGGGAGTTGAGTTAACAACGGAGCAAACATTTTACCAAGTAACAGGGCCTCAGTGCCCCGGCACGGGGCACCGCACGGGGCAGGCTTTAATCTCTGGAGTTTAATGAACTTTGAAAAGTACTCAGTAAATACTCCAGGCATGGCAAGCACCCTCGCAAGATAAACCCAGCCCCACTTCAATGGCCTGTATCATTTTTGTTATTAAAGGAGGTTAATTTTCATATTCGAGGAACTCAGTTCCCCGGAAAGGAGCGCCAGGGCGGCACTTTCCGTCCCAGCGGCCCCCGCGCTGCTTTGTGCCGCGTGAAGCCGGGCCCCACAGGGATCGCGGTGAGCGCCCGTCTGCACGCGGGGCGGGCCCGGGAGCAGCGCCCACATTCCGCAGACGCACCAGCCCCGCGGGGGGCACGCCGGCCGTCCCGGGGCGTCCGAGTCCCCACCCACCAAAGGGGAGGGGTCCTCCAGCNAATAAAATAGCATTTGTCAGAAGCCCGCCATGAGCTTCCTGGCAGCCGGGTCCCGCGCACGTGAGAAGCTCCCACGACGGCTTCCTCGCCGGCCACCCGCCCGCCGGCCCCGCCCCCGTCACGGAGCGCCGCCTGCCTCCGTGCGCTCGTCGTCACCGTCCTGCTCACCTCCCGGCAGAAATGCACCCCCGGTGCCGCTCCTCCCCCAGCCCGAGGGAGGCGGCCCAGTGAGGGCAGCGTGGGGGCACGGCCGGTAACTGGGGACAGAAGTGTCCTCAGGGGGCACACGCCAAGGCAAAACTACGGCTTCCCGATTTTTCTTGCCTAAGGATCACTCTGCTTCTATTCCCCGAGGGAGCCGGGAGGAAGGTCTCGCTGCCCAAGCACCAACGCGCCAGAGCTGGGAGCGTCCTGGGAAGGAACACGGGCGGGCGTCACACCTCTTTGCTCTTCAGGAAGGAGCCTCCGCTCAGGGAACCCCAGAGCCCCGCACGCCAAGCGGGGGTTCCCCCGAAAGGCTGTAGGAACGACGTTTAGAGGGGCAGGCGCAGGCGCAGCCCAGACGACGTGGCCCATAAAGCGCTTCGGCAGGGTGGATGGTCCACGACAGGAACTGCTGACGCGGCATCAGTGAAAGGCGGCTGCCCCCGACCTCTGTCCGCTGCAAGGTCACGTCTAGGGTGACCCCAGGCCCCGGGACACAGCAGTGCAGCGGCTCGGCCCCTCTGCCCCTAGATGATGCTGAGTCTGTCCGTCTGGGTAAACTGCTGCTTTCCTGGGCTCAACCATCTGGCAGGTCACAGAGTGGGCACAGCTCAAGGGTGTTTTCTAGAACATTCCCTGAGCTTCCGAGGATTCTGAGGCCCAAAGGCACGTGCAGAAACTCAAACTGGCACCAGAAGTTTCCCCACGGACAGAAACTAGCAGGTAGAAGTGGTGTGCTGTGACCAAGCGGCTCCCTCAGCCACTGCGTCTACCCCAGTCTGCACTAATTAAAAACACCTCTTTAATCACTGATTTTTAATTACAAAATTATGTCAGAGAATTCACAAAACTGACACAGGGAAAAGGAAGGAAACTTACCTGGGATCTCCCGATTGCGACCAGGGTTTCTCACACTTGGCACTGCCGACATTCGGGAGGACTGCTCTCGGGCGCGTGGCCGAGATGGGTCTCAGAGCCCCCACCCCCTGGCAGAGGCCAAGAGCAACCCCCCACCAATCTGTGAGGAACCAGAATGTCACCAGACGCTGCTGAGTGTCCCCTGAGCCCAGGTGAGAAGTCCGGACCCCAGCACCGCACGGCCGCTCTGCCCACGCTCTTTCTACACGTGCATAAATCAAGTCAGGTGCCCACGCCACGAGCATTTGAGAAGTACCTACTGTGCGTCGGGCACTGGGATTAGATAGATGCTATGGTGAATCGGGAGGGCAAGGTCACTTTTTCAAGGGGACAAACAGATGCTTACAAGTTGTGTGAAGCCCGTAGCACTCATCCAACAGAGATGGAGCCGCGTGGTCACGAGGGGCCAGGCCGGGCCGGTCTGGTGACCAGATGGAGAAGCCCAGCACCGCGGAACGAAGCCCACCATCTCCTCCGTCCCGTAGTCCCGGCGAACGCCACCCTCACGCGCCACGGAGCGTGCATGGAACCTCGGGCTGACCGCTGCGCCCCCTCCGGATAATCTGGCTGTTTTCCTCCCCAGGAAACAAAGCAGATGTGGGGGGAGAAGGTAGCACGCTGTTTCCTACGTTATTCCTCCTCTTCCAAAACTAAAAATTCTCACTAAGTGGATGTTTTCCTTTATCGTAAACTGCTGGGTTGAGTGCGATGGGCTAATTATTTCCGCACGGTCTAAAAGAAGCCCAGAATAATTGTCTACAATTTTCTGCATTTGCTTTCTCCCAAAGAACGTATTTTTCTTCCTTAAATCTCAAAGGCTGAGTTCCTGATTGGGCCCTGGTGATATCATCTGTAAAATAAGGAGGCGCCGAATCCAACGTCAATCACAAAACGTCCCAGCCATCTTTCAGGGCTCAGGCTGGCAGCCTCTCGGACACACAGATCAGGGCGGGCGCCGGCCTCCGAGACCTCACGCTGGCCCTGAAACGAGCAGGGTTCTCGCCCCCTTCCCTCCGATCTGGATGCTGCACGCCCAGCCCCACCTAGTTCCCCTGCAAAGTCCCCTTCTGAGTTCCCATCTGCTGCATTCAGATGGTGACTGTGTCACCGGTGCGGCTTGTCGTTCTCAAGTGTTTGCGAGATTATAGAGAATGACCCTCCAGTGTCTTTGCCGCCTACCCGCTTGGCCCCCCTTCCCTCCTCGGGGGTTGCTTCTCAAGCAGGTGCAGGGCACTGGATTCTGAGGTCACAGAGCCCAGCGCCGTAGGTCTTGACAGACCCCCAAACTTTTCCTTTGCCAGAGCTGTCGTCGGCCCCACCCCCCTTCTCTCACCGATAAAAATCTCGAGTCGTAATAACCATGCGGGCTGCCCATATTGAGCCACTTAACGGTTCATATGGTCTTTAAAATGCATATCGTGTGACAGTGGATCTGGATTTGTGAATGACAGCTTTTTATTAGAACTGCCTTGCATCCTCAGGAAAGATATTATCTTCCTGTCTTTGCAACTTGCCAACAACATCTTGAAGGATTCAGGGAGGGGCACAAACGGGGGGGAGGCTGTGCGGGCAGCCACGCGGTTGGTGGGAGAAGGGGAGGGCTGTTGAGAGCTCCGGCTGAATTGCTGGAGTTTATGCGAAGCGGGGAGCGCACCTGTCCACGGACACTGTCGGCGCGATGGTCACGCCCCTCTCGAGAGGTGACCCAGACCCGGATGGAACGGACACAGGTGTGATGAGGCGTGCACGGTGCCCATTCCACCACCGACGCCGTAATAAAGGCATTAATTTAGCCGCAAACATTAAATGTGTAGAGTGAGATGGATTTTCTTAACAGCTCAGTGTGGCATAACCTTAATGCAGTACATTAAAATCATTCATTACAATGAATAAATAGCTTAATGAGATGGGAAGCATCGAGCGGGCAGTCTCCGCGTAAACGTGTGATGAAGCAGAGCAGGTGATAGCTGTCACCGAGCATAAATTATGCAAAAATAATACCCTTAGTGTCATCGCCCCAGTGCATTGTCGCTTTTGTTGAATATTCAAAGGGACGGCTTCCCAGGACAATATCTAATTAGTCTGTGTAATTAAAAAAAAAGTCTGCAACAAAATTATTTACACGATCCTTACCTGCTTTACACACAGGCCAATCACCGTCTGGTTTTCTCTGAAAGACCTGGCCAGGCTCCAAGCAACACTGCCTGAGTTTCTTTTTGTTTCAAATTCCTGAAGTGGACATTTCACTTCCGAAACTTGAAACTCACAATCGGGATTTAAACAAAGAAGGTTCAGGCGCAGAGGTGCTGAGCGCAGGGGGCTCCGCAGCGGGAACGGGAGATGGTACGGCGATTTCACACTCGCCCCTCAAAGGTTCCTAATCGACTCCGTGCCTTTCAATGACACATCCTAATAGCCCCCCCCTTTTTTGAGTAGAAACATCCCTCCCTTCCATTTTTGGTTACAAAACGTGACAGCCGAACTGAACAAGGGGGGCGGCAGGCTCGAGACAGAAGTGCCGACGCTCAAAGCCCCAACACTGCTCCTTCTCAGTCAGGAAGATGGGGCTCCAAATCTCCTTCCTGACCTGGGCACGATCTTCCAACACGAGCTCAAACGCTGAACTGCCTTCCTTAACTGTAAAACTCACAGCTCTAGCTGTTCCGATCTGCTCAGCGGCGATGGCGAGGAGCGCCGCGGTACTCTGCACGGCTGCCCGCCGACGAAGGCTGCTCCGTGCTGCAGGCTCTCCCGCCGGTGCCCGCGTGCGCAGGGCTCGCCGGGACCCCACCGAGGCCCGGCCAAGGGGCTCACCCCAAACCCCTCGTGTGTCCCACGTCTGATCTCCAGACCCTTCCTAGGAGCGGACCTGGAGGCTTCGCCGGTGCTCGAGCCCCAGCCTGAATCTATTAAAAGGAGCAGCCCTCACCACGCGGAGGCCGGGGCGGGGTGCGCCACAGCGCTCGGTGTGCCAACCACTCGCTGTCACGACCACCGCGTCCGTGGCTCTCCAGCCTCCCTTTCCGCGGTGGGTGGAAGGCAGAACCCCGGACAGATGGCGAAATCTGGCCTGACGCACACAACTCTGAAGGCCTGTGCTGCACACACTGCTCTCTGACTCGAAATCAGACCCTCGAAAGGCCTAACATCTGTGGGCTGGGCTGATGCCAGTTTGCTGGGGTGACGCTGCCCTGGAGCTAGACCGGGGTGGGGGGGGGGCTTTCCGTATGGTCTTGCAACTTCTTCGTCAATCTGTATTTCAAACTAAAATGTTTCTAAATTGTGCTAAACCGTACGGAAGGACACACGGGGGTTCAACGGTGACCCCCGAAAAGACAAGTTCATCTCAAATCCCTGGAACCTGTGTGTCAGTGTATCTGGGACAGGAGTGTTTACAGAAGTAATCGGAGATCTTGAGATCAAGATCAGTCACCCAACCTGCTGGGTCCCTGAGTCCAATGACCAGTGTCCTAAAGAAAAGGGGGGAACCGGGGACAAGGGCAGGTGATGTGAGAGCGAGGCCGACTCTGGATGGAGCACCGCAGCTGCAGCCAGGGAGCACCGCAGCCAGGGAGCACCTGCGGTCAGGGAGCACCGCATCCAGGGAGCACCCATGGCCGCAGCCGCGGAGCACCTGCAGCCAGGGAGCACCCGCAGCCAGGGAGCACCCGCAGCCGCAGCCAGGGAGCACCCGCAGCCAGGGAGCACCCGCAGCCGCAGCCAGGGAGCACCCGCAGCCACAGCCAGGGAGCACCGCAGCCAGGGAGCACCTGCAGCCGCAGCCGCGGAGCACCCGCAGCCAGGGAGCACCCGCAGCCAGGGAGCACCCGCAGCCAGGGAGCACCCGCAGCCACAGCCAGGGAGCACCCGTAGCCAGGGAGCACCCACAGCCAGGGAGCACTGCAGCCAGGGAGCACCCGCAGCCACAGCCAGGGAGCATCGGCGGCCGCACCCGCGGCCAGGGAGCACTAGTGGCTGCGAGGAACGGGAGGAGGCAGGAAAGCTCCTCCTGGTAGAGCCTCCAGAGGCAGCACAGTCCTGCCCACACCTTGACCTCAGACCAACCTGTTGAAGCAGCCACATGGTCCCAATACGCTGTGCTTTCAAACTTTTCGAGGAACAAAATCTACATCCCAATGAAACCGTTAGAAACACTTTTCTCGAATACATTTATTCAGATCAAGCAAAATCAACACCACATTAAAAGATCTAAAAGGACAAAGTGGTCATGTTATTCCTTGTAAGTGGGGGACACGAGGGGCCGCATGGGTCTGCTATTCAGCCCATCACAGGAGCTGACCTTGCAAGGTCCGGAAAGCCCACGATGTCAAAGCAGGGGACAGATGGAGGGCCGGTCACATCACTGTGAGCCGTGGTTCTGACGAGCAGCCTGTGACGCCCGGTTCTGGGAGGGACTTGACAGGGGCCCAGCACTGATGTCTCCCGGGAACCCAGGTCACGCCCTTCGGACCACGTCAAAGACACGGAGGCTGCCTCCAAGCTAACGTGGTTGGTGGGCTTCAGAAAGCCAGGGTGCAGGGGCTTCTGCTTCACATCTGAGCCGAGAGACAGAAGACCAGCTTCTCTTCGTCCAGACGGAAGTGTTCAGAGGCTCTGAGAACCTGCCTGATGTCGGGTTTTCCCCAACCATCCTGGGGCCCCGGGGCTCCCGATGTGGACGGTCAGTCCCCACGCGTGCTAGAGGACTAGATGACAAGTTCTCTGCACAGGGAATGGAGCGCGCGGCCTGTGGTGTAGACGGGCTGGCTCGAAGGTGGGAAGGGGCCCCTGGGCCGGGTACCAGCTCAGGTCCCCAAACTGCCCAGTCTCAGTGACGCCTGAAGGTTGCCCAGCCACCACTCCTGATGCAGGCCGTGCGGGCAGGCCTGGCCGCTGGAGGCTTTCGCACTCCGACCAGGGACGGAAGTGGGAAAAGAGGACGGAGGGTGAAGACCAGGGGATGAGGCCCGACAGGACCCTCAGCCACGCAGGTCTCGCCCACGGCTGGTGCTGGGACGCGGCACAGGCCCCTCTGGATCTGTCCCGGCCCGGCAGCGCCCGGAGCGGCACTCTCCAGGGGGCCAGAGCGCCTCGCCCATTGTGCCGCGAGAGACGGCCACATGCCCTGGAGCCCCCCGAGCTCCCAGCCTCCGTGGCTCCAGGCTGAGCCACAAAGTCCTCTAATTGCAGAGTACGGCTGGCAGAAGTGTCACCGGGCCGTCCCTTCCTAGTCCCGTTACCGTGGCAACGCAGACATGAAGGACAGCCTCCCCTGTGGGATCAGTGGTGGAAGCGCATTCGGGGTGGGATGGTGCTGCAGCTCCAAGCGTGCCCCACGAGTGCTCACTGCCTGGGACGGAAGAGGGGTCCCCGATGGCACACACAGCGGGCCTTCGCCCCCGGAGTTACGCCCATCGTGTCAGAATAAGAAAGACTCAACAGGATCTTTGCCCAACTTCCAGTGAGAAGAGGCAGCGAGGGGGGGGG
>NW_027528865.1:1891123-1899435 GCF_008692635.1 Crocuta crocuta | reverse complement strand
CTCATGCCGCGCGAGATCCTGGGCGCCTTCGCCTGGGACACTCCGAGTGGTCCCGTCGTGTCCCCAAGCCCATGTCCCTCACCTGTGACACGGAGACATGAGGGTCCCTCCCAGGGCTTTCCTGCGGGTCTGAGCTGAGACACACGGTAAGAAGGCGGCAGTCCTGGAAGGGGCCAGAAGGAGGCGCTCATACCAGCCACAGGCCACGGGGAGAGCGAAGGGGAAGTGGCAGGTTCCAAGGCCAGCCTTTCCCCACCGCTGATCTAAACTCTGCCCTGGGTGGGACTCTCCCAGGACCAGAATGTTCCACGTGCAAGCGTCCGCTCCAACCCCGCGCTCTCACTCTCTGCCGTGCCCCAGGTCTCTCCTGCCTCCACTGCTGTGACTGACACTTCTCCAGCCTGGGAAGGCGGGTCCGGGCCTGGTCTCCTCCCAGCTTCCCAGGGGCTCCCGCTCCGGGCTCTCCTCCAGTGGCACCCCCGCTCCACGCCGCAGCACTCCGGGTGGCTCACTCGGGGGCCACTTCCTCATGTCACACGGCCCATGCCCATCTTGCCAGCACCCATGGGGCACAGATGGCAGACTTCATCACCACCCTCTCTGCTGTCACTGCTGATGCCACCATCACCGTCACATTTACCACCACCATCACCTCCACCAATTACATCATCACCACCATCATCTCCATCACCACCATCATCTCCATCACCACCAAGATCTCCATCACCACCATATCTATCACTATCACCACCATCACACTACCGTTATCACCACCACCATCTAACTTTACTGAGCACTTAGTGGGTGCCAAGCACCCTTCTAAGCACCAGCCTCATGAAGCCCCTCTGAGGTAGGTACTATTGCTATCCCATTTTACAGCTGAGAGAACTGAGGCCCAGACAACTTAAGTAATTTGTCCAAGGCCACAGGGAAAGGGTGTAGAGGAGGCAGGCCCTAAGCCCAGGCTGTCTGCCTCGAGTCAGCTCTCTTAACCACACCTCAGACTGCCCCCCACACCCCCTTGAGGACCCCTGGGGCTCTGCAGGCACGTCACAATGCCACACATGAAGCGATGCCCCATCGACCTCCTCTCCCGCCCCCTCCTACCCTGGCCGTCTCTTCCCCGTGCAGCCTTCCTGGACTCTGTGGGGGGGTTGGGTGTCTGCACCTCCACCATGTCACATGCACCGCACTCACATCCCTACATCTTCGTCCCCTGTGAAGACGGGAGCCCGTATTTGACCGCTGTCACACACAGCACCAAGCCCACGCCTGATCCCTGATCCCTGATGGGTGTTTGACAAGTGCTGAAAACCCGGGGCGGCCGATCTGTCAAAGCACACTGACTCCCTACCATCAAGGCGTCCGCGCCCTGCACTCTCTGTAGCGGTAAACCCTCCCCGAGCCGCACACGCTGGCACCCCCACCCGCCCCGGAAGCCCTCCTGGTCCCTGTGCAGCAGCTTCCCCGCTGACCCGTCATCTCTGGAGAGAACAGAGCGCCCCAGATGGTACATGTGAGCGAGTGCGGAGCCGACGCGGCTACACACGTGTTTTGTCCTTCACGTCACCACACACTTGAGTCGATGACACTTCGCGTTGTGTGACCCTCAGTGTGTTCTGGTCACTTGACAGCGTCTTCAACAGCAAACCCGATGGTGGCCAGAGCCAGGTCTGGTGCCGTTCTCGGGATGCGGGGGGGCGGGGGGGCGGACACGGCGAGGGACGGCCCAGGTCTCTCTGCTGCTCTCCCCCCATTAAGCCCCAATGGCCCTGAGAGGCCGCGCTGGCCTTCATCACAAGAAATGTAGCGGGAGGGCCCACACCACATTGTCTGCGATGAACCCAGGAGACCCTTGCTGTTTCTAGAACAATCAAGGCGAATTGAGGAGGCGCTGGGCACTCAGAGCACAGTCAGAGACACAGCCCATTGCACTCACATCAGACAGGACCCCAAAACCTGCCTCCCTGTCGCGGACCAGAGCGGCCGTGGGCCGGGAGCTCGGAACCGTCCTGGGTCCTGGGGTCGGCGGTCACGTGCAGGAAGGCACACGACTTTACCTCGGGCTCCAGGGCCAGACGGGAAAGACAGGTGCAGGGTCCCCGGCAGGAGAATGCACCAGAAGGATTGGACCCTGAGCAGCCAAAGAGTCCAGTTTGTTAGGAATCACGGCGGTTATCACGATTTTTACGCAAGATAGGAGCGGGCACTGGCATGGAAGACACGGAAGTGTGCAGCCACGTGCAGGGCGGAGAAGGGGCGGGTGGCCGGGATCTGGGCTACAGGTTGGGTGATGAGGGCCCCGCGGCCGCAGGCCCAATGCCGGCAACCGCATCCCCAGCATCGCCAGCGCACCTTCCCATGGAAACGGAATCAAGCTTTCCGATCTGGTGAACACTGTGTATGATTACCCAGGTGGCCTAGGGTGACGGTCACCTGGCTGGCTCGTGGGAGGGGCGGAGTGGGGTGGTCCGGTCGGGGGTCCCCAGGGGTGAGCACCGCAGCCCCTGCTGCCACCCCGGGTGTCCAGAATGAGGGCAGCACCTCGGAGCCCTGCAGCCAAGCACAGACACGCCGGGCGAGGGACAGGCCAGGCGTGCGCTCGGAGGTGCGTGCCT
Organism: Crocuta crocuta; assembly: GCF_008692635.1. Classification (NCBI taxonomy): domain Eukaryota; kingdom Metazoa; phylum Chordata; class Mammalia; order Carnivora; family Hyaenidae; genus Crocuta; species Crocuta crocuta. Next base: position 1,896,817 of record NW_027528865.1, on the reverse strand, counting down.
CGGTGGACTTCCCTGGACACCACGCTGGGCGGGAAGGGCTGGGCCACCCGCCACTTACGCAGCCGCCTCTGTGTCTGCATGTGACTCGAGCCACGGTACCGGTGCGTGACTTCAGGACCCGTGGCCGAGTCACATGTGCAGGGCAGGCCAGGGACGGCCGGGCATCCCAAGTGCTCATGTGCTCACTCTGGGGCCAGAGCGCCCACCCGGCAAGAGGTGGCAGAGGGGAGACAGGGTCCCGGACGTGGAACAGACGTGCTGAATTCAAACGGGAAAGCGCGTGGATTCACTCCAACGGTACTTCCTGAACCTGAGACGGGCAGCGCGTCTGCAAACCCAAGCTGCCTGCTTATAGCGCGACCAGACACCCCCTCTGAGTCACCCTCACGAGGCCGGGCTCCGTGAGCTCCGCAGCGACAACAACAAATGTTTGGCCCAGGGCGAGGGGCGGGGGGTGGGGGGGTGTGGTCAGGGAGGAAGCCCTCCTCACTGGAGGAGCAGATCACAGACTGGTTCTGTGGGGGAGCCTGGCCCCTGCTCTCCAGTCTTAGCCCGGCTCAGCTCAGGGCTGCCCTGGGCAGGACCAGGGGTCCCACGGGGACACAGCAGGCCCTCTCAGGGGCCGAACCCAGCGACAAAGCTGCACACAAGGGACAACAAAGGCCTGCCCAGCCCTCTGATGCAGGGGCAGGGGCGAGGGGTGCTGGTGTTTAAGCCCAGAATGAGCCAGGGGGCTGGGAGCCCCGAGAGAAAGCTGTGGCTTGGAGAACAGCCAGATGGGCTGCTCACATGACCACCGGCCTGACAGTGCCCACGGGATGAACTGGGTCTCCTGGTGCCCAGGGGCAAGGAACGCAGCCCTTACTGAGTGCCCACTGGACACCAGGGGCCGTCCCGGGAGCAGCCCCCGCGTCTCCATCTGCCCCCAGGGCCACAGGGCCCCAACACGGTCGGCCTGGAAGGGGCTGTGAGGTGGCGAGTGGCTCCCATGACCTCACGCCCAGGGTGGGGGCCGCCCGTGCCCCGGACACCCGCTCCTCGTGCACTTTCCCACCCTCTCCCACCTCACCGCTGCCAAGCACAGTGCGGCCCGGGGTCAAACCAACGCGGGCAGCTCCAGAGGCCTCTGTGGGGCTCAGAGCACAGGCTGCAGTCGGATTACATGCTCCGGTGCCCAGCCCCGCTCGCTCCCAGCAGAATGAAGCCATTCGTTAACACCAAGGCCAATTAAAAAGTAGGCAGGCTCCCAGATAAAACCGTTCCAGGCTGTGCGCTCCCACCGGTCCCCAAGGAGCCCACGGGGTGACCGACACCCGGGCAGCTCACAGCCTGGAGGGGGGACTGGACGCAGGTCAGGGAGGAAGGCCCAATCCCTTGGGCGCTCCTGGCCTCCGCGCTGACGTGAGGGTCGTCCCTCGGGGCTGGGGCCCCGGCCCTCGAACACAGCACTGAACCACCGACTTCTATTTACAGAGTCGTTTTGTGTCCTTCCATTAAAGAGCTTAATACCCAAGTGACAGGGGAAAAACACCAGCCTTCTCATTATAGTCTCTGTAATAACAACATTGTAAAAATTTACCATTGAGTTATTTACAAAGCAGGAGATGTAACCGGTATTTAAACACCCGCTGGAACGATGGGTCCTTCACGGAGGCGAGCCCCGGCTGGCACGAGCGCGGACCCTTCTCCGGGACGTAGAACCGGCGGTGGTCGGTCCTTCCGGGGGGCACAGGCCTGTTCGTGGTGGGAACCACGACCCGCACGAGGCCCCCGCCTGGGAAAGGCCCCTGCGTGTGCCACACGCGTCACCACGCGTGTTTATGTCGGAGCCGGGAGCCCCCGGGGGCTGGGAGAGGCGTCCGCCCGCCGTCCACCCGCCTGGATCCACACCACCCACAGCCTCCCAGGTGCTGTGACAACCGCCGTTAACCATGCTCCCCGGCCGGCCTGAACGCGCCCCAGTTCTCGCTGACCACGCTACCCCGGCGCTTCCCCCAGAGGTGGGGGCAGCCCACTCTGCAGGCAGGAGGCTCAGAGACCACATGGCCGTGCCGGGGCTGGAGCCCAGGGACGCTGCTGCCCTTCAGGACACCAGGAGGACCCGCCCAAGGGGCTTAGCAAAGTCACAGTGAGCGAGAACTTGGAGGAAGGGAAGGAGGAGCAGATGGGGTGTCTATGCGGGGAGAACAGGATCAGGGGCCTTTCCTCAGCAGCCACATCCAGGGCTGGGCTGGGCTGGGACATGAGGCTTCGGGGGGTGCTCGGCAGAGTAAGTGCCTCCATGGCACGCCTTGGCCACCCCAGAATCCTCACCGAGACAGGGCGAGCGAGGCCAGTGAATCGCACTTCCACACTGGTGCACTCTGGTGGGGAACAGAAAGGGATGAAATCCTAATTGACCGTGACAGTGCTCGGATGGAAATAAGCAAAATGCAGAAGTAAAGACCCTTGCGGCAGGGGGGAACCTACCACAAGCAGGTGGTCAGTGCAGGTCGGTCTGAGGAAGTGACGTTTTCACCACAGCTGAGGGATGAAGAGTCCTGGCGTGCCAATGGAGGATAATGTTCTGCGCAGCCGAAATGGTATGTGCAAAGGTCCTGGGGCGGGAAAGTGGTCCACAGATTTAAAACTTAATGGCTGTGAGGCTGAGGCTTAGGGGACACTGTGATCAGCAGAGGGCAGGCCCCTCTCTAGGCTGCAAGCAATTGTGACCTGGTTTGCATTTTCTCACATCCCTCAGGCTGGTGAGTGAGCAGGGAGAGTCTGGGAACATTAAGAGGTGACTGCAATTGTCGAGGTCTAATTGCTTATTATCTGGGGCTCAGCACAGTGGATTCACTTAAGTTGTTGAGAAAAAAAGTCACAATTAAGGAGACTTTAGCTCTAATAAGGTAGATGAGAATATCTTCCTGGATCATTATAGGGTTTAAGAGTCTTGAAAATGCTCTCCCTTTCCCCCCCCAAAAAAAATGGAAACCCATGCTCGTTCACAGCCCGTAAGTGAGCTGCAGGGTCCCAGGGGTCCAGCGGCTGAGCTACTGCTCATCCAGAAAGATTCAGCTCCACGTGCTTCCCGAGCAGCAGCTCCCCACGCTCCCACAGCCGCACCCCAGACAAGGTGAATGCCTCGCACGCAGGGTCCGCGCCTGCGTGGAGCAGAGGGCCTGCCGTCACAGGCTGCAAGGGCGTCATCCAGCTGCTGAAACCACAATGTCACCCAACAAGGGGGTGGACGTCCAGGAAAGAAACTGAAGCCTACCCCGTGGTATTGCACGACCTTATATAAAGAAAAGATTTCTCTTTTATTTCACTTTAATATAATTTATTGTCAGATTGGCTTCCATACAACACCCAGTGCTCATCCCAACAAGCGCCCTCCTCCATGCCCATCACCCATTTCCCCTCTGCCCCACCCCATCCACCCTCACTTTGCTCTGTATTTAAGGGTCCCCTGTGGTTTGCCTCCTTCCCGCTCTGTCTGTAACTACTTCCCCACAGTGTTCTGTTAAGCTTCTCCAGATCCACAGGAGTGAAAATATATGTGTCCTGATCACAATCAACTGGGTAGTAAGAGGTTCTCTAATCATCTAAGAAAATAGCAGAGTTAACGTTCCTACATACATGCACACGCGCGGGCGTGCACACACACACACACACACACACACACACTCACACACGGCCTGGGAGATGGACAGCTAAGTTCCACCAAACAGTCAAGAGAAGAGTTTATTTTAATTTTTAAATTTTTTAATGTTTTTATTTATTTCTGAGAGAGAGACAGCATGAGCAGGGGAGGGTCAGAGAGAGAGGGAGACACAGAATCCGAAACAGGCCCCAGGCTCTGAGCTGTCAGCACAGACAGGTGCCCTGAGAAGATTTTAATACTGTATAATTTCTCCTAGAGAATAGAGAAAGGAGCCCCCACCCCCCATTTGGTTTTCTGAAGCTAGTATAAGCTCAATACCGAAATCAAGCCAAGAAAGTACAAGGAAAAATTATAGGTGATCTTACTTCGGAAGATACAAAAAATCACTAATTATAAAAATTAGTAAAATAAATCCCGCAAGGCATAATAAGGTTGTGTCTCATGACCTGACCAAGTTTATCTCAGCATGCAAGTTTGTTTATTAATGCAATTTCCTATGTGAACAGACTAAAGAGAAAAATTATGAGACTGTCTCAACAGAAGAAAAAACAATTGCAATACAAAGCCATGGCAAACTAAGAATGAAAGAGAACTTTCTAAATCTCATAAAAAATATCTTTTAAATATACAGCAAACATTGTACTTGATGATGAATTATTAGAGCCACTGCCTTTTAAATCAGGAATAAGACAAAGTTATCTGATATTAACATCTCTGTTTAACACTGACTAATTAACAAGAAAAAAGAATCCAAGGTACAAAGAAATAATTAAAAATAGCATTATTCATAGATGACAGGATTATCTACACGGAAGAACCCCAAAGAATCTGTAATTTATTAGAAATCAGAAACTGAGCAGATTGCTAGATACAAGATAAATTTACGAATGTCCATGGTATTTTGATACTCCAGAATGTGTGGAACATGTAATTTAATAAAAGATGGCATTTCTGATCACACACAGAATATCAAGTACCTATAAGTAACTCTAACAAGAAGTGTGCAAAGATTAATGGAGAAAATTATATATCACATCAACCATTTGCACAATGGAGAAATGAATCTTTAGGGTAAATTTATCAGGTTCTCTCCTCATTGGGCAGTAGGTTCAAGAGAATTCTAATGAAAATTCCAGAATATTTTTGGTTTTTTGTGAAAGGTGTTTCCAAATTTCTGTGGAAGAACGAAGGATAAAGAACATGCAAGAAAGTCCTGGCTGAGAACCAGGAGGGACACTGCCCAGTCTACACCCCAGACTTAGAATAAGGCTGCATTGGCGTAGGGTGCTGCTGGAGGCCTGACAAACAGACAGTCCAGAAACACACCCCACAGTGAGAAACATCTACAGGAAGAACTAGCGCTGGACATCAGTAGGGTGGACCCGTTACCCAAGGCACATCTGTAAGAATCGGCCTTCCACACAGAATAAACGAAGCGAAATTGTATTTCTACCTCACTTCGTTTACAAAATCAGTTCCCAGAGGCCGAAGGATTTAAATGTGAACGAACTTCTAGAAACATCTGAGAAGCAAATGTACCAGAGTGTGCTTAAGGAGGCACTTCTTAAGTTAATACACAGAAAAAATCAATGTATGCAGAAAACGACTGGTGACCTTCCGGCTCTCAGGAACTGTGTTTACAGACGGCCGGAAGTAAACTGAAGGAAAAGATGCTAATTGGGAGAAAATACCTGCTCCCTTCAGAGCTAATCAAGGATTCATACCTAGGGCATCTAAGTAACTTTTATAGCACAGGAAGAAAATGACAACAGAAAAATGAGTCAAAGACCCAAAATGAAGTTTAACAACAGAAAAAAAAAAAAGTCAAGCAAACACATGAAAAGATGTTTCGCGTCACTAAGAATTTTGGAAACGCAAGTAAAATCACATGCACAAGCCAAGTTGGGTTTTTTTGTTTTTTTTTTAATCTGTCCCAAACCTCTGAACGGTACCTGGGCCTAGAAACTTACCGTCGGCAGCAGGAGGGTCACGGCTTCCCGGCGCCACGCGAGGCCCTCCCCGGGAGGGAGCAGCGGCCCCGCCCGGAG
>NW_027528865.1:1868645-1891090 GCF_008692635.1 Crocuta crocuta | reverse complement strand
GGCAGTGATGGGGGCGGGGCTGTGCTGGGCGGGGCCCCCAGGGCTTCCACTGGATGGGAAGGTCCCGTCTTTGTGTTGGGAGCTTCTTCTCTAGGTCTCAAAACATACTTGTTTGTGTTAATATTTCATGTATTTAGAAACTATCTCAGGGGGAAAAAAAACTAAAGTAAAAACACAAAACAGAACAAATCGAAGGAGAAAAGCCTCCTAGCTGGTTTCCTGGTCTAGGGGTGCGGCAGCCCTGGAAGGTACATTAATAAGCAGCCCCCCTGAGGGTGAGCACGTGGCAGTCTGGTTCGAGGGGCCACGTGGCTCCTCACCCTTCGTGGGCATCAGACCCCCCGGAGGGCTAGGAAAGCCGCCACGTCTGGCGCCTCTGCCAGCTGGAGTTCCGGACTTGGCAGGCCCACCCAGGAATCCGAGTTTCTAAGGGGTGGTGTTGAGGACGGTGGCCTGGGGCCACGCTCTGAGAACCACGGGGCATTACAGAGCCCCCCGTGCCTCATGATCTCTGCGGAAACAGGCTCACTGTGGCCTGTGGTTGAATGGGAGATGTGTCCCTCATTCAAAGTCGCTCAACCAGAAGCAAGACAGAGTCTTGCTAGAAGCAAGGCAGGTCTCCATCCTGGGATTGTAAAAATGCAACTTTTTTCTGGACTTATTTTATTTTATTCTGGGGGGGGGGCAGAGAGAGAATCCCAAGCAGGCTCCACACTATCAGCACAGGGCCTGACATGGGGCTCGATTCCATGACCCTGAGATCATGACCTGAGACCAAATCAGAAGTTGGACACTCAACCGACTGAGTCCCCTGGGCACCCTGAACTCTCACCCTCGTGAGCGAGCAGGTGTTCCCTGTGGATGTGCACACGGTCCTGGAGGCCGGGGAGCCCCTTCTGAATGTAGAAGTTGCCCACCTTGCAGAAGGTGGGGGGGGTCTTTGGGAAGGGGTCCCACTGCCACCGGCTGGGTCTGTGGGAGCTGCGGCTTGGCATCCTGGGACACACCACCCTGGGTGGGGGGGGCTGCCACCATCAGAAAGCCCCCGTGAACCAGGCAGAAGGGGTACAGCCAGAACCCTTCTTTCCCAGGCCCTGCTCCAGGGCGGGGGTGTGGGGCTGCCGGATAATTCCATGAGTGTGGAAAGTCACGTGGAAACGCCGGCCACAGGCAATTCAGAGTCACAGTTCCGGACCTCGTTGTTCTAATTCGCTCACCCAAGAAACATTCACATTCTGAGCTCTGGCCACGTGGCCCCCCTGCCGCCCCGGAGCTGCCTGGGGTACCCACACGGAGCTGCACTGCCCGTGGGCCCCGCCTGCCTTGGGAGGCCTCCTCTGGCCACCCCAGCTTGGCCATGAACCCCCTAATTACCTGCCTGTGGGCCCGGGATCTCTTCATTATGTTTGTCAGGATTTTACTTGTGGCCTGTGTGTGCCCGTGAACGTGTGTGTGTGTGTGTGCGTGCGTGCGCATGTGGAGAGGGGGTTCCTGATGCCCCACAGGCAGAGGGGCCGTCTGTCTTTGGCCAATGCGTCCCCGTCACCCAGCTCAGCACTTGGCAAACGGCAGACGCTGGGCGAGACGTGTCTGGTGCGTAAATGAATGAATGAGGGAATGAATGGATGAGCGGGTGGGGGGATGAAAAAACACACGTCACACAGGCTGGAGCAGTGGCCGCCTGGAACCCCAGGGACCCCAGGAAGGAACTGGGGGCCCCGCACCCCCTCACTTCACAGATGAGACCATCAGAGCCCCCAGCCTCTCCTGCACTCACACAGGCCACATTCCAATGCATGACCAGCAAAGGGACACGTGAGGTAGGTCAAGTGGCTTCCTGTCCAGTTTTGAACAATTCCCAGTGAGGCCTTTCCAGTCCGTTCCACTGGCCAGCGGCACACGCCTTGTAACTTCCTCCTGCCTGACGGCGTCCTGGGCCAACACGGCCTCGTGGTCCCGCCCCTCCTGTCCCGAGCTGTCCCGGGCACCCCTCAGGGTGGGCCCCACACCCAGCAGGCCTCCACTGTCCAGATCCACGCTGGGCCCGTGGACCAGGGTCCCTTCCCCTCCAGCAGCTTTCCTGGCTCCAGCCTCAAACCTGCCCGCGGCCCACCCGCCCGGCACACCCGACGCGGCCCCGCCAGGCCCTGCACTCGCTGTGGCCTTGACCAGACGCTCTTCCCCCAACACGCTGCCGGCCTGGCTCCTTCTCGCTCTCAGAACTCCGCCCAAATGGCTCCTCCTCGCTGCCCTGCTTTCCTTGCCCCCACCCCCCTCCCCGGGCTCCGAGCGGCTCCTACTGGTTAGACACTTACTGCGGGTCCCCCGCTGTCCCCTGCAGACAGTGGCCTCCCCGAAAGCAGGAACCCCCTGTGCCTGGGCCGTGACGGGCAGCTGGATGCCAGGCTGACCCTGCTGAGGGCAGATGCCACCAGTGACACGTCATGGTGCCCCTGCACGTGCCCTGGGCTCTGGGTGCTTGGTGCCTCAGCACACGGATGAATGGATGGACAGAAGTCCCTGCCCCGACCTCACGCCCCCTCTCCCTGCACCCTGAGCCGTGCTGGCTCCGTCACGTCTCTGTGCAACAGATGTCCGAGCACGGAGGGAATCGGAACCAGGCCCCCGCACACGCGACCATCAGAAACCAAATCACAAGGGGAGCCTTTTCCGTCTCTGAACGACAGCCGCTGTGCAGATTAGAAGGATGCTGTGTGATTAGGACAGGCAGATCCAAGCGGCATGTCTGCTCACCTGCTGCGTGAGCAGCTGCGTGCCCCCCACCCCCGAGGCCGCACCTTGCAGCGGTGTGCAAATACTCCCAAGGACTCAACTGCCCCTTTCATCTGCCCTTTCCCCAGGTTCTCTTTTCTCCTGATGCGCATTGTCACGAAAGCTAAGGAATGATCTCTCCTCCTCCTCCTCCCAAACCCACTCATAAGATCACGTGAGCACATGTCTTGGCAAAGGGAGGCATCCACTGTGGTGGCTGGAAGTCTAGAAGGGTCTAGAAGGGTCTCTGGAGCACAGGTGAGCCCCCACACTGCACGCAGATGGAGATGTAAACTCTCAGTGGCCTGCTGTCTCTGATTTACAAACACCCCTCCCCCCGAGCTTCTGGGCAAAGGCTTCAGTCTTGGGGCTGCTACCTCCAGAGCTCTGACGCCGGCCGCTCCCCAGCCTGTGTTCCCACAGCGGGTGGCCTATGACGTTGGAGCAGAGGTCCTCTTCCTGGGGTCCCCACTCCCTGCGTCTTTTCCCAAAATCCTCCTGCTGCATTTTTAAAAATAATTTTTATTTTTTGAGAGATAGAAAGTGAGAGTGAATGAGTGCATGCAGGGGAGAGGCAGAGGGAGGGAGAGAGAAGCGGGATGGGGGGTTGGGGGCGAGAGGAATAAAGGGCGAGAGAGAATCCCAAGCAGGCTCCATGTTCAGCACAGAGCTGGAGGTGGGGCTCGATCCCACGACCCCGGGATCATGACCTGAGGCAAAATCAAGAGAGGGATGCCCAACCGAGGCGCCCCCTGCTGCACTTCACTGCTGTGCCTGCACTCTGCCTCCCGCCGAGATGTGAGGAGCCAGCCTACACTCTGCTTGGGTGCAGGCTTGGGGCATTAGTTCCTGGGCTCACAGCCATTATTGACCAAACCCATCTTCCCAAACCTGAGGTTTACGTGCCTTTATTATTCTGGCCGTTTGTCAAAAGACTCTGTAAAGTGGGGTGGTGGTGGTGGTGGTGGTGTTTTCTACGTTGTGCTAAGCGCAGGAAGCCTCCTGACTCCCAGAGCCCATTATCTCTGGTCCAGAACTGAGCCCCATGGTGTTTTGATGTGTCCTGACTTCCCTCCAGTGACACCCCCGCCTGGACCTTCATCACTGTGGTCACCATCCCCTGCATTAGAATCATGGTGCCCTTGACTGTGAGCTCCTGGGCGGGGCCCCCTCCCTGGCTCACGGCGAGTACGAATGAATGGCAGCCCCTGGGAATGAGTGGCTGGCGGAAGGAGGGACTCCTAACTGAGACACAGCCCCGAGCTCTCTCAGCCCCACTGGTGTCTTCTGCTCCCTGTTTCTGCCTCTCACCTGGCACCCTTTTCTCTGAAAGCCCCTTAAGAGTAAAGAACTCATTCATTCCCCGGAGCACAGCGCCAGGGGAGCTCAGCACAGGCCCGTGCACACTCGGGGTGCACGCGAGCCTCATCCACCCTTCCTGACAAGCCTCGCGCCCATCCGTCTGGCTGTGCTCGCTTCTGCAAGGGACTGACATACAGAGATGGCCTCACAGGCAGCCTGGCTCGGGCTCGAACGATGCCCGTTACAACGTGGGTTCAACGAGAGGAGAAAGCTGTGTGTGGCAGTTCCTCCTGTCTAGAGCCAGGGCCTTGCCACGAGTCCCAGATTCCGCTTGTGCATGTTTGTTATTCTTTCCAGAAGGTCATCGTCTCTGTTCACTTTCCTTCCAAGGATTTGTTTGATCTGTTGTCTTATCTGAGCTTATTATGGCTAATTACTCAAAAAAGAACTTCCTTCCTGGGCCCTTCCCTTTAAAGTGTCATCTCGGGGTGGGGGGAGGGGCGAAGCCGCTGTCTGCCTCTTTGATTTCGCTCCATCAGAACCCGGCTTTCATCAAGAGGCTCCGCAGACTCTGATGGGAGCAGTTAGTGCAAAACGAAGGCTTTAGATTCTTCCTTCCCTTTCGCCTTTCTAACGCTGGGAGACGAAGCACGGGGGAGAGGAGATGGAGGCTGGAGACCCCCTGCCCCCCAGAAGGGCACCGAGGGCCTGCACTGCCGGGGACACAGGCTGCATGCCTCATTTACTACTCTGTGGGACGGAACAAAGACCCCAGCCAGGCCCCCCGGAGCCCCTGATCTCACCCCACTGGGACGGCAAGAACAAACCAGCCTCCACTCACGGGCCATCTATGCGCCAGGAGCCAGGCATTTTCAAGGCACGTGTTTCTAGAGTGAACCTCCTGAGTGCATTTCCCTGCATGGTGTCCCAGGAAAGGGAAGGGGGGGCACATGCACACGGACCCTCAGACACACGTAAACACAGACGCTCAGGCGCGGTACACAGGGTTCTGGGGGTGTGCGTGCAAGCGACCCTCGCAACGAGCCTCCCCCACCACAGGAATGTGAGCATAAGACACAGAGTAAGTAACTCCAGGCTTCAGAGGGCCCTTCCCATAGCGGTGATGTGTGAGCTCATTGTTTCTTTACGAAAAGAAAGCCAAGATGAGAAGTCACTGACCCAGAAACTTCCCTTGGAATTAATGAACTCAGGCTGCCAGCAAGTAAAATACGGGCATGTTTCTTCGCTGGCTGATTTCTGGGCACCTCTGCCTCGCTCCCTCCACACCCTGACGTCCACTCCCGACCTTGACAGTTAAGGATATCGGTGTGGTGAGCACTCTGGCTAGAAACGGCCCCCGCCCCACGTCCGTGCCCCGCAGCCCAGAGCACCGCAGAGGGAAGGGTCTCCCTCCCGCCGACCCCAGGCTGAAATTGATGAAGTGCATTTGGCAGGGCAATTCCCTGCCGGGCAAAGAGTTTTATGTGGTTTTATGTGTCTTCCTCTCCTCCAGCTCCTGCATTAATGGGACTGTTCCCTCCAGTAAGAATTACTGTCTTCGGCCCCAGGCCAGGCCCACTGCTGCCTGACGCCTCTAGCACCCGGCCCTCCAACCCCCAGCGAATGTGTTCTCAAGGCGAAGTCCGCTCAAGTGAGGGCTCCAAGGGGAAAGCGGGGTCTGACCCTCTCCCAGAGAGACACAGGGACGTCTGTTCGCAAGGGACTGGATGGACTTCAGGTCTCACAAATGAACAGCATAACGCGGCTGATTGACATGCCCTCGCTCAGGCGGCGGAGAAACGGCAAGGGAGCTGTTGAGAAAGCCAAGTTCACTCTCCCTTCATTCACCAAGTATTCGTGGGGCGCTTGCTCCTCTCGGCCCTCCGGAGGCCTTAAAGCGGGGCAATTGCGGGCTCCCGCTGCCCTCCCGGAGCCCACAGCGAACGGGAAACACCTGCGAGCGGTGGGGACAGGCTGACTGGTGTCCCGGTGCGGTGGGCACAGGCCTGGAGCTCCGGGGATGAAAGGACAGCAGGGTCAACAGCCCGCAGAGCCCAGGGGGTGGGCTGTGCGGGGGGCGGTGGACACCGCAATCGTCCCAACTAATCGTTCAAGGAGAGACTTCCAGCAGCGGTTTTGAGGCCTCACGCGGGAGACACGGGTCCTGGCCCCGCTCACATCCCTGTCTCCCCTGAGCAGGAGACGATGAGGACAGTCCCAGGCATTCACATCGGCGCGTGTTAAACCAGCACTGAAAGCGCATACGTTTGGGAAAAACCAAGCAGTGGGTAAAACTGTTCTAAATTTTGAACCTCACAAAAACAAACACCCTTTTCTTTCCAAAAAAAAAAAAAATACATACATATATATATGTGTGTATGTATATATATATAAGCAACTACCGAGTGGCCAGTTATGTAGGTGTGTTGGGGAGGGTACCAGGGAAAAAACTCGAAACAAGGAGTCATAGGTCCTGCCCTTGGGGACCTCAGGTCAAGGTCGGAAATGGCTCAGTGGCTTGCAGTCCTGGCTGGCTGTTGGAGAGGGATCTGCTCCGTGTGGCCCGCACTGCGTGTCAGAAAACCGTTTTACCTGGCTGCCGATATTTGAGAACGGGAGATTGCACATTTCATTCCAGATTCCTGGCTTCTTGTGGAAAATCCGAAGATCTAGCCACACGAGGCCTTCAATCTGAGCCGCCGTGAGCACGCCTGTTGGTTGCCCACCCTGGGTCATGAGCTGCCCGGTTTGTCAGGTTCCCCCCAGGGGACTGTCCGGCCCCGGCATGGATGGGAACAGGGGGCCATGACAAGTGGCTTGGAAGAGACACAGAGCGATCATCACCACCGGAGTGGAGAACAACTCCTCCCACAGGAGGCCCCACAGGGGAGGGACGGCTGTGGGGATCAGGGAAGCCAAGGGGCTTCCTAACCACCCAGGGCGGCGGCAACGTGGAAGAGTTGGCGTTAGGCCTTAGTCGGCCACCTGCCTTCCTGCTCTTCCACTCAGGCTCTCAGACGAAGCCAAGAGAGACGCTCCACGTCCAGGGAGAGGCACAACCTGAGAGGGTGAGGCAGGGAGGGAGGCGGGTCACTGCTCAACACAGGGAAGATTCTGACAGAGCGGCCCAAGACGGCGGCCTCGGCCATGCCTCCCGCCGCTGGAGGTGCATAACACGGCGACGGGGGCCACGTGCTGACAAAGCACCCAGCGTCTCACTGGGCAGAGGGCACATCGCCGGCGTGGACGCCCTAAGCCACGACCCCTTGAGGAGTCTGGACCCGCCAGCAATTCCTTTCCTTTCTTGGAGACACATGGTCCCGGTCAGAACCATCTCTCGCTTCCCAGCAACTGCCAAAGGGAAGAGTGAAATACGAACAACCTCTTTGAACTAAATTTCACATTTTTCAAATGTGTACAGTTAATCCCAACCGAGATCCAATCTGCTGACTTTAAAGAAGTATCCCAAACTGGCTGATTTTCAGTTGGTTTGGCTTGGTTGTTTTTTTTTTTTTAAGGGATATTTTCTAATAGATGAAAAAAAATTCCTTTTCATGCTTCACTAATGCAAAAACAGCTGAACCAATTTAGCTCAAAGTTTCTCAATAGCTTGTTACAATCCTAATTAAAATATTCACATACGGCACAAGCTTTGGGGAACATAAGATTGCGCTGTCAGTCAAATTCTGGCTGAATATTTACAACCGACTAAACAGAAAAGCAACTGCATGGATTTTACTCTTTGTTACCTCTTGAAGAAAATGCAGCCAGACAATTAATGGTGAGGGGATTAAAGCGAGTAAGGGGCACTGAGTTTCTCTGCTTGGCTGGACTCATAAACAATTGGGCGTAAAGACTCTCAGGGCTCTTGGCTGAGCTGGGGTGGGGTTAATGCCAAAGACCTCATTTCCCCAAGTCTCCTGGGAAACAGGGGCTCTCGGCTCAGGGAACGGCCGTGTCAGTGGGTGGGAGGGTGTCTGTGCCCTAACCGAATGTTATTAGCACCCAGATTTGCTGCCTTCCAGCTGCAGAACCTTGGGCAAAGTGCTAAACCTTCGCTGGGTTCCCCGTCAACTCAGTGGGATGAATGATACCCCCAAGGCGAGAGTGCATGCAAAATCTTAGCTCACCATTGGGTGTACAAGGGATGCTCTATAAATGCCGTTGCTATATTTTATCAATCCGCCTCAGCAGCACACCCAGGCAGACAAAGACAAATTCTTGAAGACAAAGTATAGCCATTCTGGAAACAAACTTTCAGCAAGTGCATGATAAGCTTCATTTCTTCTGAAACACCAGGATGCTCTCCTAACAACCCGATCATTTCCAGAACAATCCATCAACATCTTGTTCCATAGATGCCAATGTCCTTTTGGTCTGTGAAGGACACAGGGGACTTTCCAAACTTCCTAATACTTTCCAGTTCTTATGACTGCTGTGTGTATGTGCATGCCTGTGTATACAAACATAGATGCATGATGGATACATGGATCGATGGATGGAAGGAAAAAAGGAAGGAAGGAAGGATGCATGAACGGATAGACGGATGGATGGATGGATGGATGGATGGATGGAAAGACAGACAGAGGTGGAAGACAGATACATACATATATATATCAGGCATGGGTAGATAGGTAGACAGAAGACACATGTGCAGACCATGTATGTACTGGCACACATATGTACATGTCTATGGGATTTCCCCCATCTTAGCTATCAGCTACTATTCCTCAGTGTTCTTCATAGACCTGTCTCCATCAGTCCCCATGTTTCTTCTCTTAAGCCAGAGCAGATGGCTGACATGTGTGCATGGAACAGTCCCGATAAGGCAAGAGCTCAGGATGGACTCCGTCATCCTCATTCTGGATGCACCGTTCTTTGGCTTCACTCTGTGTTTGTCTCAGATCCAGAAGCCTCCGTAAGAGGAGGCTTGTGCACCCTTGTGTGCACCCCACCCGCCGTGGTCCTGCTGAGGTCACTTCCAAGCCCTGAGGGCATGGAAAGTCCCTGGCATGGCTGGCTGTACTCGGTTCCACCCAAACACACACTTTTGATGTTGGCGAAGGCAGAGCTGAGCACAGCCCCCGCTCCAGCCCCGAACTTCCGCTGCGCGGGCCATCTCCTGACTCAGAGCTCGGTTCAGGGTCTGCAGTCTCCGGGGAGGTATGTTCACTCTTTATTGCCCGGACATTAAAGGGCTTGGGGGTCTTTGCTCAAAGAACTAAAGTGGAGCATTCTCCGCGCTCCTCCACGACATGGCCACATTTGAGGGATTTTATCCCCATAGTGGCTGCGTCGATGTGCTGAGTGTGATGCCAAAACCCCAAAGCCAGCAAGAATTACATCGGCTTTGTTTTTCTTTATGAGAAAATGGCCTATAAAATGTTAATGCGCGGCTCCTGATGTGGCCGACGATGCCTAATTAACAGGGCCTCCACAGGTGTGGGAGGCAGGCGTGGACGGCCAGCGAGGGGGCAGGGCTCGGTCATCCCCGCCAGGGCCCGTCCTCACCGCCATCAGCACGCTCTGGGCGGCTTCGCTGAGACTAGAAGTGTGGCGGTCAGTGCGGGACAACGGGTTGACTGAGGCCGAGACAGCCTGGCGCTGGCGGGAGTCAAGGTCAGCTGCCCCTGCTGGCTCCCCACCCCCCCAGCCAGGCCAGAAAGGAGGGTCTGGGCGAGGGCAGACAGGGGCGAGCAGCAGGCTGTGGTAGACAATGCGCCACGTCTGGGCCCGGGAAGCAGAGGTCAGAAAGCCGCCCTCTCTTTTCTCTGGATTCTGATCTTTGACTCAGGTCGAATGGCCCCATCTGGCCCCACCCACTTGCGGGCGTCTGCGGAACTCAAGATGCCCGCGTTCTACCAGGTCCACAAAGACCCAGCTTGGTGGGCAGTTCTCCTCAGCGGGTACCAGGGAGCAGGTTCGGGTGCTGGTAAGATGGAAGCCTTGGAACTCAAGTGGCAAGTGTGTGGCCCTGCCCTGGTTGCTGGGAACCCCTTCTGGCAAAGCCCGTACTCCCCCCACCCCCACCGCCTGGAGAGCACCCCTGTTCCACGGAGCAGCAGTGCCCATGCCCGGTGCGGCCGACCTCGGGGCCTCAGCTCGGGGTGGGGGCTTCCCCAGCGCTGGGAGATGCTCGGCAGCATCCTGGCCTGTGCGCACAAGACGCTGGTCGTGACCACCGGCAATACCCCCGACACAGCCAGACATCCTGGACGGCACAATCACTCCTGGTCGGAACACAGCGTCACAACCCTCGGTTACCACTGTTGTGAGTTCTTCACTCCCCACCCCCAAAGCAGGAAGACGAAGTCTTCCAGCAGTAACACTGCACGTAACTCCCCAAGCACATGCGGGGGGACGAGGGGCCGACGGGGTGAAACTGTCACTGTCCTCTGGTGGGGACGGTCCGAGAGAGCAGCCGAGCTAAGATGTGATTTCCTTTCTCAGCTGTTTCTGAAGAGGCCCATCCTGGGCCCTGGGCTGCAGGGCCGCCCGCCCAGCGGAAGCTGGGCCAGGACAGAGCATCACCTTTCACAGGCAAAGCAGCAATTATTTTTTAAAAATGAAGAAAAGAAGAAGAAAAAGAAGGTGGAACGGCCCTAAATGCAAAGCCCGACGGCAGGGGGAGGGGCCGGCTGGAAGGGCGTCCTCTCTCACCGCTGGGGAAAACTAGTCGGTGAGGCCCCGGTGCATGAAGGCAGCTGACGAGGTGAGGCGTCAGCTCAGGGGGTGAGACGGGTGTGCAGGCCACAGTCGCAGGCAGAATGAATCTGGGATGACGTGGCACGTCGCCAGGGTGTCCAGAATTAATCTTAATGGAGGAAGTGACGCTAGCTTCGGAGAGACCCAGTGGCCGCGTGGTCAGGGCCTGGGTGCCTTCGAACGCCCGGGGGCCACATCCCCAACTGTGAGACCCCTCCCCCCCCAGCTGACCAGGCTTTGCTTCCACTGGGGGAAGATGCAGATTTGTCACTTACCTGCTGCTGAAACCCATCAACTGTGAGAGCAAAGTCCAGACGCAGGGCTCAGTGGGGAGGAAAATCAGGAGGACTCGGGCAGGGTGGAGCCAGGGGGCTGCAGGGGTGCGGCCCAGGGTGGAGCCAGGGGGCTGCAGGGGTGCGGCCCTTAGGTTATCTGGAGTTGGTCGTGGGCCCGTTCTAGCCTGAGGACCTGGGCCCAGCAGGACACAGGCGGACAGACTCACCTTCTCGTTTTGAGGTTTCCAGGGTCTTATGACCTGTGTGCCTGAGTGGAAAGCAGGCCCCATTTTGCCCTCAGCATTTCACACGTGCACAGACTGTCAGGTTACTTGCTGAGTGTTCAGAAGAACTCAGAAGAGCAGAAAAAAGGCAGGCAACAGACTGCCGAGAAGCAAACCTAAGAAACTAATGCCTGGCATATATAAAGAGCACCTACAAGTCAATAAGAAAAAGCCAAACCACTCCAAAGAATATACTCATCTATGCAGAATTACAAATGGGCCATATAAAATGTGACATGTTCAAACCTACTCATTCTCAGGGAAATAGAAATTTTAAATAATATAATGTTCTAACTACCAGATGGTCACAAATTGAAAGGGCTGAAAATACCAAGTACCGGAGAGGCTTCCCAGAATAAACACACTCATGCACTCTTGGGGGGCATTTAAACGAGTGAAGTCCTTTTTCAAGGCAATTTAGCCATGTCTCTCCCATTTTTAGAGGAGTTCACCACAACGAAGAAAGATACCAGTTGTAATAAGGAACAAGGCGGGTGATGTCAGTGTCCTCAAGGCTGGTTAAATCAACTAGTAGCACACCCAATCTATGGGACTCTGCAAGTTTTAAAAGAGTAAAGCTGTATGTTCTAATAACGCATGCTTGCAGAAATGTATGTATAATAAATTCCATCTGTGCTAAAATATTTACCTAGGATGACGTACCTATGGAAATACACCAGAAAGGTACCAAAGGTCATCTCTGCCAATGGGAGCTGATGCGGGGGGCCTGGGGGCTCCTTGGCGTCTGCGTGGCTGCATGTCTCACATGACGCATGCTCCTATTCCGCGTGGGGTGCAATAGCAAGGGAACAGAATTCCTCTATGGCCTATGGGTCAAACCTTGTGGGGAGAGGGGTCACATGCCTTCATTCTGGGATGGGAGCCCCCTGAAAGGACACGTGTTGTGCCCCGACACCGGCCAGGTAGGTGTCACCGAACGCGGGCCACAAATGGCTGATCCACACCCTTCTCAGGTCTCATTTAAACGGTGGGTTGTTTCTTTCTTTTTAAAGAAACTGCAGTCAGATGCTAAATGAAGTGGAGGAGACGTCATGTCTCAGAATGTCCAGAAACTCCCGGACGGCCCCGCTCCACCTCTGTCTGCTTCTCCAGAGTTCAGCGACCGTGCGCGGCTTCACAGCAAGCCCTGGAGAGGCGGCTGAGGAGGACCAGAGGCCGAGGCTGCGCCGGTGACCCGGGCGGCGGGCAGCTCGGGCTCAGATCCCGCCCACGTGTGGTCCAGTGTCTGAAACGGACATGACCACAGTCCCTGCCGCGGGGCTGCCCCGGGGGACGGAGGGGACGGGGAGGTGACACGCTTCTCTGCATCGGGCCCCCAGAGCCCTTTCACCAGCAGAGCCGCCGCCACGGCCGCCACGGCTGCCACGCAGCCGTCTCTCAAGGGGACACGGAACCACCTCAGGCTGGTTCCGCCCAGAGCACATTCTCTCCTCCCATGACTACTCCCCAGTTCGTACAGAGTTTCCTGTCAAAGTTATTTCTAGAAAATACAGAATAGCAACAGGCGGGTTCCCAGTGTCACATCGGGGGTCCCATGAGGACCACAGGTTCGTGCGCTTGAGACAGAGCCTCTCCTGAGGCCACGTGAAGGGAGCCCCTCAGCAGAGGGCGAGGGCAGTGGTCACGGGCAGGCTCTGCCGACCTCAGGTGGAGAGAGCGGGGTGGGGGGTGTGTGTGTGTGTGTGTGTGGCCGTCCCGTGCAGAGATCTCATCCGGGTGGGGCCGTCCCCTTCTCCTCGCTTAGCTCACGGTCCCCAGACGGGGGGAGCCCGGCTCCCAGCACGGGGGTGTCACTCACGGGCCCGCGCGTGCTGCGTCCCTCCACAGAGTGCCCTGAGGAGGTGGCCCTGTCCTTAGCATGCGCTTCAGTTTGCCTTTTCCAATCCCAGAGGGAATGTTTATGAAAATAACAGGCTCAAGAGTAACCGTCAAGCCAACCTCTGCCAGGCTCCGCGCGCACAGGTGACTATGGCGGACAGCAGCTCCACACGGAAACAGCGTTGCTAGAACAGCGTTCGGGCGTGCCCGTGCCAGCCACCCGGACGCCTCTGCTGCCCAGCATCTTACAGAGGAAACTTTGTCAACTACTGTGTTCCCAACACACATTTATCAGTTTCAGTTCTTACCTGGATTCCAGAACAGACAATGATGAAATAATGCCGTTATTCCAATTAGAAACCTTAAGAAAGAGTTTTATCAACAGTTACCATTTTAAGATCAATCAGTAAAGCTCTGCACCAAAAGAAGAAGGAGAAGAAAAAGGGGAAGGAAGTCTAGATGGTTCCGCCAGGGGAAACCAACTCTACTACTTGCAGGACGATCTGCTCCAAAAGAATCACACGGGTCAGTGATATAAGTCAGATGAGAGGAGGCGGCCTTCAGTTTACTGCCTGAAACAGAATTATATTTCACAAAATGAGACCTTTGCTCATCTCAGGAGTCCTCCACGCCGGCTTTCATTCTAGCACGCGCTGCACGTGTGTCACCGCACAGTCCGATCGGCAAGGCTTCCCCCGCTGGCTGTTGAGGAACGCGGCCGTGTTCTTCTCCCGTCATGAGGCTCGGGAGAGCCGCGGCCCCTCACCCCACACCCCCCTGGGAAGGTGTCCGCGCCCCGAGTCTGCACCGGCCGCCAGCCCAGCACCGGCTGCCGCGGGTCCCTGTGGCCAACGGAGAGGTGGGGCATGGCAGGAGATGGCTCTGCTCAACCTCCACGCGGCCTGGAGGGACCCTCCTCACCCACGGTGTAAATTATCTGGCTCACACCTCAAGGGGTGTCGCTTCCCTGTGATTCAATTCACAGCAGCCATTAGCCAGCGCTCAGGATGGTACTAGCACGGCAGGCGGGTACGGTCCGTCCCCTGCATGGCGGGAGCCTGAGGAAGCGCGACTCTGAAGACACGTAGGGTGGATGTGCATTCCGTTCTTTGTCCCCAGAACCACCAACTGCACCAGCAGCCACGGTTCCGGGGGCAGGTGGGCAGCCGTCGGTGTGAGCAGTGGGCTCCCCCACTGCCTGTCTGCAGTGCCAACGCCGCTGGACCCAGGCCGGTTCCAGAGAGGGGGTCCACGTTCAGTGTACAACAGGCACCCTGTCCCGTGATGCAGTACGGCTTCTGCAGCATCCTGGGTGCCAGGGCTACACAGCGCAAAACAAATACCTAACGGAAAGGCTGTGATAAGGTGTGACCCTCCCTCTCCCCACCTCCTCACTCCAGGAAGGGCCTGGGCAGCCAAGAAATGACCCGGGGCTCTGTCGTCCCAGGGAGGGGTGAGCAGATGGGGCATCTCTGTGCCTTTTCTCCAAAAATGCTCTTTGAGAACGAAAAGTAAGAGCGAAAAACAGGACTTTTTAAGACCCTGTCAATTTCCACACTGGAAACGAGAGTCAGTTACTAGCTGTCATCCAATGGCTTATTTGAAAGCCAGGAGAGGGGCACCTGGGTGGCCCAGTCGGTTAAGCACCTGACTTCGGCTCAGGTCATGATCTCACAGTTCGTGGGTTCGAGCCCCGTGTCAGGCTCTGTGCTGACAGCTCAGAGCCTGGACCCTGCTTCAGATTGTGTCTCCCTCTCTCTCTGACCCTCCCCTGCTCACGCTGTCTCTCTCTCTCAGAAATAAAGAAAACATTTTAAAATTTTTTTTGAAAGCCAGGAGAGCCACCTCTGAAATGACACGTTCCTTCCATATTTCCTGGAATCTCACCCACTTGTCCACCCAGCCCAGGGGAGCCAGTCTCCAAGCCGTTTAGAGAGATTTAGCCAAATCATAAAAAAAAAAAAAAAAAGATACCATGAAGTGCAAACGGATTCTGAATTATTTAAACACAGGAGGTAAAAGGAAACAAAAGAGAAACAAAATGATGTTGCTACTGGAAGTTTTGTTTTAAGTTAGAGAAACTCTGGGTGGAATTCAATCTTCTAGAGTTTGCAAGAGAGAACAGGTGTCAATAACTCCTCTGTGGTGAGAAATACCGGCTTCCTGTTCTCTCCGGACTCAGTCACTTTAAATGCACAAAGATTTACCATTCTGGGGGGAATTGGGGGGCAAATGGCGCAGTGGGAGATCACCAACCGGAGGCTGCACTGTACACAGAGGCATGTTTCCACAATAAGCGCGTACGAGGGCTTCCAGACTCCCCTTTTACCTGTAGTTACGAGATACCCACAGGATAATCTGATGACCGTGTGCACGGCGTGAACACCTGTGTTCGCACACCGCAGCACCTGGGTCCAAACTCCCCATCGGCCAAGTCAGCCGCAGCCGAGGAGGCCAACGGCCTCTTCCAAAACGAGACTTCCCTGGGTGCCAGGGCTACACAGCATAAAACAAATACCTAACGGAAAGGCTGTGATAAGGTGAGGCCCTCCCTTCTCCCCAAGAGACTTCCTTGGTTTGGAAGAGGCCGCCATTTGCCTGTGTTTGCACAACATATACACCTGAGCTGAGACAAAGCGAAGTGAGCTGATACTTCACAAATACCCGCGCTGGTTCACTTTGCTTTGTGAGCATCTGTGGGTCCCAACTTGGCTGGGCGGTGGACTGGCAGGAATATGACCTTGGGGTCCCCCTCAGAGCTCCTCACCACAGGGAACTGGAAAGCTCTGGTTCATTTTAAATAACACTGACAGCTGCCATTAACACTCCCCTCTGCGATTCGTCATTACACTGAGTCACCACAGGAAAAACCGTGGGAGTTGATATCCTGTTGCATTTTTTCCTCTTTGGTAAAGTATGAAAAAGGAAAAATGTGTTGATAGTTGGTGGGTTTTTTTTCCTTTAAGCAAAGTCCAAGTAAGAACATTTAGAACAATCTAAAAAAGAAGGCTGCTCACCTGATCACATGTATATTGCTAAAAACAGGTGAGCTGTCACACGCAGACTCCGTCGGCCCCCTGAGCGTGCTGCAAGGTCAGGAGGGTTTGCCAAAGGGCTCGCCTACATTAAAGAGAGGGTGCTGGGGCCATACAGGAGATGAAGCTTTGGGCTTGGCCCCAATATAGTCGGGTTCTAATGACCGGAGTCAGGGAAGCTGTGGCTTTTCCTACTGTGAGGCCAGCCCCTAAGTGGGGTCCTGGAGATGAAATGTAAGGAAAACCTGGCTCCTGGCCTTGAAAAGAAGACAATGTGATATGTGGTTTATTGCATGCACATGCCCATCTTTGGGGGAACAAGGAAAGCTGGTAAATTACTCCATCTGGGATGTGTGATGGGGAGGGGGGGACAGACCGGCCAGCCACCCGGCTACGGAGCGCGTAGGACTCGCGTCCTATCCTGATGCAGCCACCGTGCCTCCCGTTTGCACGTCACTCACCCAGCTGGCGAGCCTGGCTCACTACTCGGCTCCTGCTCCTGTGACCCAATTCTCCACAGGCAGCGGAGGCGCTGACACCAATCCCGATCAAAGACACGCCTTCCCACTAAGCATGGACCCCAAGCTCCTTGTTGGTCTCTCTATCCGCAAACAGTCTCCTTCCTCTGACTCGCTGTGCCCAGCCACGGCGACCGCCCTGGCCTTCTAGGACTTCTGGTGCTTCCTCTGCCTCTGCTGTTCCCTCCTCCAGAAACGCTCAGCCCCAAGGCCTGCCCCGCCCCCCGAGACCTGTCCTGAGCCCAGTCTGCAGCAACAAGCAGTCCCCATCGCGCTGTCCTGCTTTATTTTCTGAGAGCGCTGTCCTCCATGAGATCATCTTGCCTGTGTAGTTACTTGAGGGTTTTCGCCTCTCCTCCCAGAATGTGGCTCCACGGGGAGAGGAGAACGTAAGCAGAAAAGCCCAGGGAAGCCGTGGGTCCAAAGCAGGAGCTCTGTCAACATTTGTTGGATGGAAGAACAAAGCTTGTTGAATGGTGACCCTGAAGAAACCAGTACCTTGGAGAGCACCTCGCTCAGCTCCCAGGTCCTTCCCGGCAGCCTGGAGCGCGCCCTTCCCTACAGCACAGCTAACTCAGAAGCGCAGGGGCCCCTCCTCTAAAAGGAGACGCCAATGCCTGATGCTCTGACGGCCTCTTTCTCACTCTCCATTTAACTCCCAGGCGTATGGATGACTACTCAAACTCTCCACGTAATTGCAGTTAAAGGTGAGAGTAAATCGGGCCGAATGGGCTCTCCGTCGAGTGAGATGTGGAATTATCAGCAGTGTCCCAGGTGGGATGCCTTATGCTCTTACAGATCCCACACCCAAGCCCTCCATCAGTAATGGCTTTTTCGTCGACGCAGGCTTCTTTCAGCTCATACTACATTAAGCTGAGTAAAAATTAAACACTGACTGTTCAATGGAACATTATATTCCTAAGGAAACGTGACTAGTTAATTATAGGGGTTAACACTGTGCTTAAAAACTGGAGACTTTGGGTTTCACTATGTTAAAAATTGCAAGGTGGTGTCACTGAAGGGTGTAAAGCTACTCAGGGGAAGAGATGAAAGAAGGAAATGGCATGTCATCCGCTGTCCATCTCACTGGGGTAGAAATACCACTAATATGTCAACAATAAGGGGAACAAATTAGGACTGGTACAAAACGCACACACAAATCTATTTATGCTTCTCATCAGGAGAGTGTTAATTCTTAGGAGAATCTGGGGCGCCTGGGTGGCTTAGCCGGTTAAGTGTCCGACTTTCGCTTAGGTCATGATCTCGCGGTTCGTGGGTTCGAGCCCCACGTCGGGCTCTGTGCTGACTGCCAGCTCGGAGCCTGGAGCCTGTTTCAGTCTGTGACTCCCTCTCTCTCTGACCCTCCCCTGCTCACGCTGTCTCTCTCTCTCTCCTAGAAATAAATAAAACATTAAAAAA
This sequence comes from Crocuta crocuta, assembly GCF_008692635.1. Taxonomy (NCBI): domain Eukaryota; kingdom Metazoa; phylum Chordata; class Mammalia; order Carnivora; family Hyaenidae; genus Crocuta; species Crocuta crocuta. The sequence continues at coordinate 1,872,941 of NW_027528865.1, read as the reverse complement.
AAATTTAGAATTCTTAGGAGAATCTGATCGTTCACCAAGACACGATAGGAATCAACAGTGACAGAGAAAGCATTTCTGCCCCCAGCATCACTAAGCATAAGATGTTATACCCTCGACTCTTAGCAGTCTTACTTGTTACCCAGCAGAATCTTACACTCACTCTTGCTGGGTCCCTGTTCTACCAGTAAATTAGTAGTGATTACCACTAGTGATTAAGTGTCCCATAATTCCCCTGATTTTGTCCCTGATTTCATATTCCAATTTTAAACTTACAAAAAGCCTTATTCTCAGCATGTGTCTATGAATTTGTGTTAACACTGTAGATATAACCAAGATATTAAAACATTAAAATTGAACACAAGACACTAGGAAACAAGAATTCAGCCAAAAATGACAATGAAAACCTAATATGAGAAATGTTAGGAGATACAGAGCTTTATAAATTAACGAGCACAGGGGAAAGCAACCCCTTCGTTCCTCATGAACTGGCAGTGTGGCCCCTGGCTACCTTGTCACCTGGAAAAATGGGAACCCTAAAACCAAGAATACTGGAGGACACTCACAAGAAAGGAACAGACACAGAATTTCCCTGAGTTGCTCCTCTCTCTCTCTCTCTCCATTTTAACAACCTCAACATATATCTGCGTTTTATAGCAAATTACCTCAAATCCTGGAATGTGAACAGAAGAATAACAAACAAATATGGAAAACCCAACAGACTAAGCAATTCCCAAAGCAGAAAAGACGTGTATATTGACGGCACAATCGAGGGGCTCTCCCTGACTGAGATGCTGGTGGGGGGAAGCCTGGGAGCAGACGCCTCGAAGAGGAAAACAAAAATGCGAACAAAGAGCAAGGCACCATCTGTCAGGCACACGACCTGTCCCACGAGGCCACCATGACCTCCTCTGCCTCTGTAGGGCCCTCTCTCTGCCTCCCTTTGCCACTCACAGAACTTCCGGGAAGTCCTTGGCACCTGCTAAGATCGCTCATGTGTCCACGGCTCCTAGACTATATGCTCTCTTCACTCTTCACGTGGACATATTGCTTTACATCGGAGTCAGGCCTGGGTCTCAGGGAGCCTCTCGCCATTGAGGTATTTTTCATCTCCAACCCTACGGAGTCTAGCCCCGAGCACTCTTCCAATCAACGGGACTGACTGTCATGACAGTGATGGGCACTCTGCCACGTGACGTGGACACAATGGCTCATGCCTTCTTGGGTCATAAAGACTAGGGGTCATGCATCAAAAATCAATCCTTTGAAAGGCACAGTTACAAGAACTAACAACTGCAGCCAGGATGCCACAGTAGAGGTGACACAAAGCCAGCCCACAACACGTTGGTGAGCAAGACACACCTTTTCCTAAGCACCGAGAGTCTGGGCTCATTTGTTACTGCAACCCTGACTCACTGATGCTGACTGCTACAAGGATGATGGAAGGTGTTTATGCTGGAATGAGGCACAGGGAGCAGGGAGCCTGGGGAATAATTACGTAAGCTCTTGGCGCAGGATCTTACACACACACACACACACACACACAAACACACACATGTTCCTTGAACATGTCCCACCTGTTGAATGCGATCTGTCTAGGTTCTCACATGGACACACAGCATACGCACACACACGCCTGCACACGCGTTTTCCCACAGAACTGTTCAAGAGTTCTAGTTAAATATTGTTCTTTTTATGGTCTTGGCTCCCAGCCAATCTCTTGATATAATCTGAATGAAAATTAGTTTTTGGCAAGGACTCCTAACCTCAAGTTTCTTTTACCTTAATCCATAACCATTTTGGGTCTCGTGTTCCAGCCTGGACCAGACACTCAGCTACTTTTCCACGTTACACCTGCTACAAGAGAACACTGCCCAGGAGCACAGCGCCAGCCAAACAAGCGCGCTCCTCCCCAGTGCCCAGCAGTGACAGTGCCCACCGGTACGCATGGCCCCCCAGAAACTTCCATTTTCTTAGGGGTCAGTGAGGTCGTTTGTGAGGGTAAGAGAAAACACAAATCTGACAGCGTCTGGACAAGGAGGGATGATTAAAAAATCCGGGATTCTTAAATTCCTTTTTTAAAGAAAAGGCTGACTGTACAATTACAAATTGGGTAAATTTCACTTTACATTTGGCCAGGGATGCTGGGCAGAATTCATCCACCCACAAATTTATCTGCAGTTCCCAGGTGGGCGCCCATAGGCCCAGTGGTCATGAGGGACGCGGTTTCAAGTCCAGAGATGACGCGGGGGGGGGGGGGGGGGGTCGTGTGGGGCTGTGCACCCTCCCCGTCCGCCCCGTCCATCCTTCCTCTGCAGCAGGGTAAACGGTCTGAACTGTACCGCCCGATGGTTACAACCCGCACTCTCCCAGGAAGCTGGGGCTTGCTGTCCTTCAGATGCGAGGCGCAGAGCTGAGGCAGGAACCTGTAATCCCGCACCTCCCCACCGCTGCCAGCAGGCCTCACAGACAGCGGCCTATGCACTTTGAAGAATTTCATGAGATCTAGATCCTTGGTTTATACAATCAGGCTTCAGTATGCACCCCGCCGTCCACCAGCACCCCGAGCAGGGAAAGTGCCACTAGTCCCTAGAAAATACTTACCCTGGCTGTTATGTCTAAGCCTTGCACACTGGGTGTCTGGTCCATTGCTACTACCTCTCGCCTTAAAATGTTGTGCACAAAAAATGGTCATGAAAATGCAAGCAACAGATGGGTTTACAAGACCTCTGCCAGCCACTTCCAATTACTCAGCTTCCTATTAATAGCACACAGCAATTAGCCAACAACGGTGTTTACCATCAAAGCGCGTTGGCTCTGGAAGGATGTATTTGCCAACGGACTCATCTGCCAGTTTCCAGTACCGCGAAGAGTCCCCATCTCTGTCCTCAACCTAAGTTTATGTTAGATACATACACCCGTAAGCGCGTGCAACCTTCTGGCAGTTCAGGAAACGGCGACCAGGCCGGGTGCTGGCGGCTCCCCAGCCCTCCGACTTGGTCAATATTTCGCCGTAAGATTGTTTTCTTGGTTACTGGAGTCATTTATTTCTCCAGTTACACAGCTGAAGTTAAAGTTCAATAAAAATAGTGACAACGACTGGCATTTATGGGGACAAAGCGATATCCCCGTTTCATGCTGAGCATCCCCCTCCTCCCCAGTGAGTCACCACCAACCGCAACACCTCCACCAGCAAGGTTTCTTCCCTGGAAACGGGAATTTGCACAGAGGCGCCCGCAACACCAGTCACCTGACGGGGCGCATCGCCTGGCGATTCCCCCACATCGCCCTGAGTGCTGACGCCAGCCACTGCGGAGCGCGGGGTCCTGCCTTTCGGGAGAAGGGGGTAGACAGACCTGGGGTTTATCCCACTCGCCTTCATGGGACCACGTCAGGCTGCTGCTGCCCGACGGGAAGCCGTCTGGCCCCATGGAGGACACAGGAGGCATCTTAGAGTTCACAGTCTAACCTGAGCATGCAGCTCTGGCCAACGCAGCCCTCACGGGGCCACACACGACACAAGATGAGTTGTACTCAGTGTGCAGGCCTTATAAGGAAATGGCCACAAACATAACCAGAAAAGGTCAAGGCACCATGGCTTGCTTTATGGCATACTCTAAATTCCTGGTCCCGCAATCACTGAAGGATGAGTAACTTCAATATGCAAGTCATCACAGAATCAGATCTGGAAAATCCAAAATGCCATTGCATGGACAGACCCCTCTCACAATATCCCCGACAGACGGGCGCCTGGCCTTGGTGCGCTGGCCCAAGTGAGTCTCTGGGTTCCTTATGTGGTCATCCGGAGTGTTGGCACCTGGCCTGCCCTGGAAGGCTCCGGTGTGAGTGACTTGTCTGGACGTTTGTGGCAAACCATCTGATGGACATCAGCTGCTGGCTGCCATGACCTGGGGGCCACGAGTCTCCGCCACCCACCCTCCCTCCTCTGCAAAGGGCTGGCCTCTCTCCGTCCCTCCCACTCCTTCCCTGTCCTGCACCCCCTCGTTGGGATTACTCATACTGGATAGTCACATCATATTTTCCAGCCTCCCATTCAATTTCAGGTTTTAATGATGGGATTACACTTACCTGGGATTTTAAATTATGTCAAAGAGGCTTTCTGGGAATTATGATTTCTTAATTAACTCATCTTCTTAAACTCAGTAACACTCTTTATATTCATAAAATGAACTCGGAAGCAATGAGATGGCATTTAAAATATGTAAGCAAATAACCCTTTAAAGGTTGTGACTAATTCCGAGGGCTTTTCCCCTCAAACATCCTAAAGTGGTTGCTGTA
>NW_027528865.1:1837737-1868001 GCF_008692635.1 Crocuta crocuta | reverse complement strand
GCGCGGGGGGGGGGGGGGGAGGGGGCTCACCAAATGCTGCCTCACATGATGCATCCCCCTGAGCCACGTGAGGCCCAGCTACACCTGGGAGGGTGGGGGTCTGAGCTCGAGGAACCCCAGGATGTCCATGTAATAGGTGTGGGGAGAGGCGAGGGGCAGGCAGAACACGTGTATCCTGATCTGCTTTGGAATCTTTTGCGAATTCCCACAATCTCCCTCGCAGAGGTCAACATGACACGGTTTTTATTTGGACCCCCAAAGGCCACTTCTTCTGAGAGGGCCTCTTGTTCAAGACCAATTATGTAAAATCTCTTCTTCGAGTCCATATCATTTAACTATGAAACAATTCAAACCCGATAAAAAAGTGCAAGAAATAATCACACACATACACACACACACATCTAATTGAACAAATGAGAGCACATGCCATACGTACTTTGGGCCCACCCTCCTCGACGTCCACCCTCCTCGGTGCTGGCCTCTTCTGGATGGTGGAAACCACCACTCGGAAATTGGTTTGCATCTCTTCTCTTCATTTCCATGCTTTCATTCCACATGGGCATACAACCCAAATATATTTGATGAAATACATCAAATGTATTTGAGGGTATTTCAAAACATCATCTAAATGGTACCATTCAGTCAATATCACCCTGCAACTTCTGGACACCATTATGTTAGACATTTATCCACGGAGACACGGACCCACGGTTTACCACAGAATCACACTGCTTGAATAGGCCACGGTTGACAAATTTATTCTCCCATCAGTAGACATTTTGGGGTTCTTTTGTTTGCTTTTGTTTTGTTTGGAGCAACACGGCAGTAAATACTCCCTGCGTTCTCCCTGGGGACGTGTTCAAGAACGTCTCCAGGGGATACACCTGGAAACAGCGAATTCGCTTTTGGACTTCCACGCACCGAAAATGAAGAATGAGATTTCCTCTATGACGTTCAGTCTTCCAATGATGTTATTTTGCCGTAAGGATAGTTTAATGATTAAAGAACAAACACTTTCTGGAGAACTAGTAGTATGATTAAAAAGTCTCCCTTCAACTTCAACTCAAATCTTTTGGGTGGAGCAAGTCTTGAAATTATTATTAAAAATTAACAGTAATGGACAGTGAGGGACCAAGTAAGTGTGGAGGCACATGGATGACTCTCTCAGAAAAGGGCAGATACGTCTGGGTCTGAGGGGGAGGGGCAAACCAAACAGCAAGAGCCCACTCTGACGCCCCATGGTGGCCTGGCCCATCCTCTGGTCCCCATTCCTTGGGAGGACATGTCTTCACAGTAAGAAAACCCACCATCCTCATCTTCCTACTTCCTTTCTTGCTCAAGTCTTATTTACAACCATTCCATCCGTCAAGATGGAATGTTCTCTTCTGAGATCTTAGGTGCTTTTCTGGCTCTAAAACTCTGATTTTCTTGTCACTCTTTTCCTAATCTCCCTCCTTAAAGTATCTTGGCAACTTGAGCTGTTGAAAGAGTCTTGAAGCCAAGTATGCAGAAAGGCAAAGGTTGAACCACTGCTGTACAAAATGGCGGGTATTTCCTTCCTTGGTCAAACCAAAAAGAAGAACCTAGCCCCCTGGCACTCTTGGGGACAGCCAGAGATGATTCTGATGATCAAATCTCTCCTTGTCTCTGGCTCCTCTGCGAGCCTGCCACCTTCTAACCCAGCCTTATGACTAAAACCTTGCAAAAGACCCCAGTGAGGAATAGGAGTCCTTGGATATGTGCCCAGTTAATAAGAAAACTGTAATGGTATTGTGAGATAACCAAACTAATTAACCCCCTGCAGTTTGAGAAAACTAAAAACTCTGGGGCAGAAACTCACACATCACAAAATTACCAGAGGAAGGAAGGAAGTGCCATTTCTATCTTCACAGCAGTGCAAATCATCAGTGCAGCATGGGTTTAGAGAGTCGGAAAAAGCACACACAGGAAGGGGAAAATCACAGCTCAAAGAAATAGAAATATCAAAGATGACAGAAGTCACAGAATGGGATGTCAGACCTTCCAAACAGGGAGCACAAGGCAACATGGTGTGAAAGAGTGGAAGGGACACCCTTAGGGGATGGACAGACACTAGACACTTGAATGGAAACATGGAAGTAAATTCAAAACTAGGCCCAGGAGGTATCTGTTCACTGTCATCATCACCATCATCACCATCATCAACATCATCACCACCATCATCACCGTCTTCAACATCATCATCACCTTCATCATAATCACCATAATCACCATCATCTTTGCCAACAGCACCATGGTCACCACCATCATCATCATCACCACCATCATCATCGTCACCATCAACATTGTCTTCATCATAATCACCATAATCACCATCATCTTCATCACCACCACCACCACCACCATCACCACCATTACCACTGCCACCAACACAATCACCACCATCACTACCATTACCACCATCACCATCATCACCACCATCATCTTCAGCAGCAGCATGTTCATCACCATCCCCATCCTTATTGTTACCATCTTCTTTATTAGTTACCATTATTTTCTTCATCATCATCTTCCTCATTATCATTTTCTTTCTCATCCGCACCTATATCATCATCATCATTACCACCTGACAAAGCACTCTGCCAGCCACAGCCAGGAAAACAACAGTCTCTCAGGCATCCCTGGGAGGTATTTTCCCAGACCGCCCTACTTGACACCAAAGCCCTGGCCACCCAGAGAGTGCCAGCGGCTCACCCAGGGCAAGAAGAGCTGAGCCAGGAGTCCACCCCTCACTCGTTTTCTCAAGCTGTCAGCCTCCCACCCCGCAGGAGCATGGCTGTTTCCCAGAAGCCTGGGGCCAGAATCTCTGTGCCACCCGGACTGCTTGCTCTCACCTCCACGTGTGAGTAGATTCACGGCTACGGGGTTTTGTTGCCATGGAAGAAAAACAGGAAGGGCAGAGAGACCCTTACCTTTAAGGTCTCGTAGCGAACACGGGGCAAAGAGGCCCGGGGCCTCCAAGGCAGCCGAGCATCAGGGCCTTGGGCCCACGTGCCCCCTGCAGGAAGGACTGGAGATTCCACACCGACAACCTCCCCTGGCTCGTGTGCAAACGAAGCTGGTCTCTACACGTACGGAGTCCCGGGAGGCACTGGCCTCCTCTTCTCCAGTACTTAGTGAGGACCTACCACGCATGCAGGATTGGTGCTGACCAAGGGAGACAGGAAGAGGCCCATGGAAAGGCCTTCCTGCACGGGGACGGAGGGACTGAAGAAAGACCACGTGCTGTGCCGGGGGATGGGCGCCAGGAGGTAACAGACCCCGGAGGAAAGAGGGTGAAACACTCAGATTTCGCCACATCACCATTGATGCTGGAAGAGGAGGGGAGGAGGCGCACCTACTATGTGCTGTGCACAGCGCCCTGTTTGGCGCAGACCTCAGCACACTGCATCCTCAAGCTGACCCGTGGGCGAGGCGGGTCCTGCTATGATCCCACCGTAGAGACAGGCCTAGGCTAAGTAAGCTGACGCGATCCTCCGGAGCTCGCAGCCGGAAGCGGGTCAGCTTGGGTCTCATGGGATTGAGACAGGCGGGGATGGGGGAGGCACCCCGAAAAGGAGATGCCCCCAGTGGGGGTGATCGGCAGAGCAGCACCTTCTTTCAGGACGGTGTCAGAACTGGGCCAGGTAACGAGGAAAAGGTAGATACCCTCATGGGCAGGCAAGTCGCTGAGGGGCGACCGTGGTGGGGGCGGGCTGGAGTGGCTGGTTTCATCAGAAGACAGACCGACTCGGGGCCGTCTGTCTGCGGACACTTGTATCTACCTCAAGGACTCTAATCGGATCAGGGAGGTAGAGACAGAGTCACCAGCAGGCAGAGACAGCGGCCAGTGACCAGTCACTACTAAAGTCACCCTCTAAGTGCCCCCAACAGCCAAGACCAGAGGCAAAAGCCCTTTACAGCTTACCACAAACGCTGCCGCGTGTAAGCCGTGACCCTCTGGCTCCCGGCCCAGAGGATGCAACTCACTGTGCGCAGGCGAGACTCACCGTCCCCTCCAGGAACTGCACCTCGTACATCACAAAACAGGTGCAATTAAAATTTCTAAATATCAAATGAAATGATTTGTCTGGAATTTTTTTTAAATTTTCTTTTAGTGTTTTATTAATATCTGAGAGAGAGAGACAAGACAGACAGACAGACAGTGTGAGCAGGGGAGGGTCAGAGAAAGAGGGAGACACAGAATCTGAAACAGGCTCCAGGCTCTGTGCCGACTGCCAGGTCAGAGCCTGACGCGGGGCTCGAACCCAAGAACCGTGAGATCATGACCTGAGCCGAAGTCGGAGGCTTAACCGACTGAGCCACCCAGGTGCCCCTGACTTGTCTGGAATCTTAAAGAACTTTGTATGTGACTTATTCCTAAGTTTTCGAATGAAGTGAATATAATTGCCTTCCATCTCCATCGGACCAGACAGCGGAGACTGCCACTGTCACGTGGACCACAGACAAATTTGCTGACTCGGCCCTGTCATCTTCCCACATTGGCTGGGCCGTCAGGGGGAGAATCAATAGAAATCCATTGACATTTTTCCACAGCCACGCAGCCTCTGCTTTTGGCCCTCAGCCAAACAACAGACCCCTACACGAGTGGGGGTCTTTGGATACGTTTTATCTCATTGGCTTCCTGTGGCCGCACTGTCGTGGCCACTGTGCTTATTAAGAAGACGCGGAATGCCCCTCCCATCTACTACTGAGGGGTCTTTGAGACTTGACGGTAACTGAGGCTTGGTCAGCACTTGAGTGGGCTTCATGCGGGGAGGGGACTGGGGGGTCCATCCTCCTTGTCCTTCGGGAGTTTTTCCTGGATGCTGTGTGGTCTTTCGCCCTGCACCAGGAAGGCACGGCTTCTGTCCACACCACAAGGTAGGCGCTCTGTGGGCAGCTTCAGAACCCCAGCCAAAGCAAGGTGGGCAAACCCAGGGACCCATGCTGCCACCCAACCAACGCCTATTCATCCAGCATGGTTTGGGCACCTGCTGTGTGCCTGGCACTGTAGCCACAAGCCAACAGCTCTCTGCTGCAGAGCGTCCCCTCTCGTGGAGGGAGGCAGATAACATGCACATCATCAAAGGGGGTGGGTTCAGAGGCCGGTGAGCGCTCTGGAGCCTCAGGAAGAGCATCTGTGCAGGGAGCAGGGCAGGAGGCAGGGGTCAGGATGAGGCTTCAGACAACTGAGAGCCGAGAGGACGCCAGCTCAGGGAGGTCAGGGGAAAGGCCTGTAGGTGCCATGCAGAGTCACTGGGCAGGGCAACTCACTGCAGGGGGTAGGGGAAGAGAGCAGGGCAAGATGGGCAGGGCTGTGAATGTGAGGGGCATGCGGGTCCCCTCCTCATGCAGAGGGAGCCAGGGGCCTGGACACCAGCCTTTCTTCCTAATTGCTTAACTGAAATATAATTTACATACCAAACAGTCCGTCCCCTGAAAGTATACGCTACGGTGGTTTTCAGTTCACTTGTAGATCTGTGCTGTGAGCTCCAATACCTAATTCCAGAACATTCCACCATTGTATTGCAGTCACTCCCCATCTCCCTACACCCTGGCGCTGGTGACCACAGAGCTACCTTCTGTCTCTATAGATCGCCTGTTCTTGACCTTTCACAGGAACGGACCCTACACCGTAGGCTGCACTATGCACGGAGCCTAAGGTTCAAGCTTCACCCACGCTCGAGCACGTGTCAGGGTCCATCCTTTTATGAGCAAACCATGTTCCCTTGATGGATTTACCGCCTTCTGTTTACGCACTCACCCACTGATGGTGTCTGGGTGGTTTGCACGTGTGCTGATGTGAATGCACTGGGGCCTCCTTCCCTCGGAGCACATGGGCTCACGGGTGCTCTAGAATGAGCCTTACGAAGCCACGTTGGAACAAAGCTCCGGTTTCTGGGGACAGGCCAGCTGTGGGGATTGGCCGGGGGGCCAGGGCCCTGCTCAGAGGCCGCAAGGGTGAGGCTCTCAAAGACGTCCTGGATGTGATGCATTTGCTGGGGGATGAGTGAGCAAGGGCATCGGACAGCCCATCCTCGTTGTGAGCCAGGAGGGGGTTCTGGAGGCTGCCCCACCTCCTGGTTCTCCAGTCCAGATGCACAATTCTGGGGGGATTCAGGGTGTGTGTGCATGTGTGTGCATGTGCATGGATGTGGACACACACATATGCACACACACGTACACACACATATACATACACACGGGCATACACACATGTACACACATACACATGCATACAGACATATGCATACATGTGCACACACACATGCACACACGCACACTCACATGTGCCCAGATCCATCCCTGATGATTTTGGACCCAGAGGGCGTGTGAGCGCCCTGGAGCCCGTGTCGTTGGCTTGTGAAGCCCAGCCCAGCATGGGAGTCACATGGCATCTTTCAAGTGAGGACACTGAGCTCTGGGGCCATGGAGGGTCCCCAGACTCGCTTCCGACCCTGTGACGCGCTAGGTGAATGGCCGTCCAGTCAGCTGAGCCTCTTCCCTAAAGAGCCCACGACCTAGAGGACATGAGGGCTGACAGCTCAGCCACAACACCAGGCCCGGTGAGCATAGGGTGTGTCGCCGGGCAGGGAGGGTGTGAAGGCACTGGGGAGGGGGGTTTCCCCAGGAGAGGAGGGGGACGGAGGGACACAGCCCGAAAGGGAGCTCCCGCCGGGCCCATCTGCCCGGGCTCAGGGGGAGAGGTCACCCCCGCGGCCCCGTGAGGCAGGCCTTCTGGTCGCGGGATACGCGGCCACACTCAGGAACGTCTAGCCCCCTGACCATCGGGCGGAAGCAGCGGGCAGGGGGCTCTGTCGGCAGACAGCGCGAGCCTCGAGTGCAATCCTAAACGCTTTAGCACCACATCAAAAAATAATGAAACTGAAGAGGTAGGACTGATTTTACTAGAATGTTTTATTTAGCCCGATGCAGCCAGCATGGTATCGCTCACACACATCCTCTATACCGTGCGGTCGGTGGATGCCCTTCCCTCTCTGCCCCTGCTGCGCCTCGGACGCCGGCCTGCACAGTGCTGACCCCGGGCTCCGGGAGCACCCCTGGAGGCTGGGCCCCCCGGTCTGGGAAGAGGAAGGTTTCGAGGTCGGGGGCGGCAGACCCGACCCGCAAAGCCAACGAGGGAAGGGAGAGTGGCGCTTCCCAGCAAGTCTGAGCACATCAGTCCTGCGCCTCCCGGGCTGCGGGAAGGAGGCCGAGTCACGAACGGCGAATGCCGGCGCCCGTTACAGGCGGTAAGGAGAGCACACGCCACGCTGCCTGAGGGAGGGCGGGAGCACGCACAGACTCAGGCCCACGTGCCGCTCCACCAGCCGCCACTGTGTGACCTCGGTGGAGATCTGACCCTCTGAGCCTGAACGTCACCTGCAAAGCAGGGAGGACGGCTGTGCCCATCTCTCAGGGTGGCAGGACCCACCCAAGGTTGCAGGGGACACAGCCCGGGCTCACCAGCCCTGCCGTCAGATCGGGTGGGCCTTCGTAATGAACAGGACGTGCTTCCAAGAAGTGGTGGCCACGGAGGGAGGCTGGGCTGGGCTCAGGCGGGGCCCCGAAGGGCACAGCCCAGCGCACGCCTTGGGGTCAGGCCCATCCTGGGGGAGTTTCGCGTCCCCGGCCTCCACCTGCCCTCTGGAGCCCACCTGCGCCCCGAGCTGCGCCAGAGCCCCACCCCCAGCCAGGTTGGGCAGGTTGCATCCTCCAAAAAGGGAGGGTCCCCACCCCACCCAGCCGGGAGCCCCCCCAGCCAGCCACCCTAGGCTCCGTGAGCACCCCCAGAACACAGCAGGCAAGGTGCCTGCCCTGGCACTTACCATCTAGGGGAAGGGGACCCCAGAGAGGAGGCAGTAACCATAGCAACTGCTCTAGGCCAAGCACGGGTGCCCTGCCTACAGGTGCCAGCGTCTGGGGTTGCGGGGGGGCAGCCGGAGGGCAGGCGGCCGTGCGCGGCGCTCCAGGGGGAGGGAACAGAGCGGGTGCAACCACAGCGAAGGCGGAACGTTCTACCCACAGGGGATGAAAACTCAACTGGTGGGTGAGCAGCCCCAGTGGCTATCGGAGGGCGAGGCTGGGCTGAGTGAGCCCAAGCCCCATCGGTGGGGTGGGGGCCGGGCTGGGCCAGGACACCCGGGCCGCCCTCCGGGCCTGGGAAGGTCAGAGCCGCCCGTCATCCCTGCTGTCCTCCCTGACGCCCCTGCCATCCCACCTCACGCTGCCCCCACCCCCGCCCACCACCCAGTGTCTTCAGGCCTCGGGGGCAGCACGTCCTCAGCGGTGGGAAAGGAGCCGCCTGGAGTTAGGACTTCACAGAAGGCCGTGCAGGCAGCACAGACTTTAATTCTGAGCCACTCCACTCAGGGGCCGTCAGGTGCGTTCTTACACGCTCCGCCTGAAACGTCAACCCGCGCTTGGCAGACACGCCGGGTGTCTGGAACCGTGCAAGGCGGCTCTGCTCACCGCGGCCCCACGCCGTGGCCCCGCTTTCCTGTCCACCACAGGCCCTGCACGCCCCAGGCACCCCCGCCTGCGCACGGGCCTGCGTACAGGGGCAGGGCCACGTCGGGCGCACTGATCTCCTCCCTAAGCTGCCAGAAGCCGCCTGGCCTGGGAGTCTGGCCACCTGTGCAGCAGGAAAGCCACTGCTGGGGTTCCCTTAAACCAGAGTCTCAGGAGCGCCCCTTGTGGCCTGCAGCGCCCAACCTAGGCAACATGACCCACGCAGCACCCACCCCAGGGGACAGGAGCCCCCACAGTGCCCACCCGGGGGACAGGAGCCCCCGCGGCACCCACCCCAGGGGACAGGAGCCCCCACGGCGCCCACCCGGGGGACAGGAGCCCCCGCGGCGCCCACCCGGGGGACAGGAGCCCCCGCGGCGCCCACCCCAGGGACCACAGGTTAGACTTCGCTGAGCGGGAGTCCCGTGCTGGCCACACCTGCTCCCGTTTCTTCTCTTCATCAGAGTTGCTGCAACGCCCCTAAAACTAAGCCCTGCCCCCGGAAGGCCGGCCCGCAGCCTCCACCCAGGGAGGCTCACGGAAGTGGAGCCGGAACGCCCTTCACAACCACATGTCTGGCCTGGTCCGAAAATAAAGACTGCCCGGCGCGCAGAGGGAGAGGCTGAGGCTGCTCCAGCAGAACGCGGGGCAGGACCGAGGTCTGGGGAGGGAAGGAGCCGCAGACCGGGCGGCAAAGAGCACTGCGGTCACAGGCTCCACCGGAAGCAGCTGGGTGTCTGAGAGCACAGGGTGGGGCCCAGGAGGGCTGGGCCACGGGGGCAGGGGACGGACACCCCCAAGACAGGGAATCTCTTACCACAAGACGCACAGGAGCGGAGCCCAGAGCATAAACGAGGCGTGCGGGGGTGACAGGTCAGACCCCCAGTCAGCCATGCAGGGGCCTGGGTGGGTGAAGAGCCGCTGGGGGCGGCCCCATGCGGTGGCCGTCAGGGCACCCAGCCTGAGGGCGCGCAGCCTGGGTAGATGATGCTAAGACACATGGGCCACTGGTGGCCTCAGGGTCACACCAGGAACTCCCCCCCATTGCCAGGCCCAGGGGTGGTGCCCCCTCACGGCTCAGGGAGGGGCACGGGGCTGCGGCCGCGATCGGGACATCTGACCCCACACAGGTGGGGGTGCGTTGGCGTCGGGAACCCTGCCTGGCAGGTCGGCATCGCGGGAGGGACTCATCTGGACCTAGTGGCTCCAAAGCCACAACCACAGGGACCTGAGGCCGCCCTGGAAACACAGGGTCCCCCTCTGCCACCAGACCTGCATTTCCCAGGCTTCTCTCCAGGGAAGCCCTAAGACAAGCCTACCTTCCGTCAGGCTCTGCTGTGATGAGAACAGTTATGGAAACGGGGCCGGTGGAGAGGGGTGCACTGGGCCTGTGCAGGGCGGTGGCGGACCTTCACCACGTGTCTATCTTACTGTCCAGGCCTGGTCCCTGCCATCAGTCAGGAGCCGCTCGGGCAGCCCGTGCCTGGGCCTGGCCTCTGCCATCAGTCAGGAGCCCTCAGGCAGCCCACAGCTGGCCTGGCCTCTGCCATCCGTCACCAACTTCTAGGACCCAGCCCGCACCTGGCCCGGCCGTGGCACCGCAGATACAGGGAAGTGGATTATGGCACCTCCCCGGGTGGGACTTGCAGCCTTGCTTGGCTGGAAGAGTTTCTTCGCACCCCCGACAAATGCTTATCAAGGGCTCCTGGAGCCAAGCACCGCTCGGCGCCAAGGACGACAGCCCGGCTCACAGTCCACGGGGACGAGGGAAATAATTAAGCCGGATGGTTTGGGGCAGGGATTACTAAAAGGAAATGAAAACAGGAGACAGAGCCAAACAGGGTGTCATCTGGGGTCAGGACAGGAAGGACAAGGACCACCTGTGGCTGGGGGGGAGCATTCCAGTTATGGGGACACGTTGGACGAGTGTGAGGAATAGACAGGACCAGGTGGCTGGCATGCAGAGGCGATGGGGGGACGCGCCAGGGCCGGGCCAGACGGTGAAGGCGTGGGCGTGTCTGCCGAGCACGGTGGGGCCGGCCAGGCAGGAGCAGCCTCTGTAAGTGACCCCAGCCTGTGACCACTGCGGGCGACGGATTCGGGGCTGAGGGACGAGCGGGCAGTGCAGGGGGGGCACCGGGCCTGCGGCGCAGATCTCTCCCGCAGCGAGCGATGGGGGGCTGTGGGGGACGGGCCCTTATGGGTGCTGCGGACAGCACACGCCACACGGTACTGCGGACGCCTCGGGCAGCGCCCGCTGGGGCGGGGCCGTGGGTCCTTGGACTCGGCCCTTCCGGGTTTGAGAACCGACTCTGTGGAGAAGCCCCTGGATGTGCCAGATTATTTCTACCAGATAACGACTCCCTCTCCCGCGGGAACCACCTCAGGCACGGGCAGAGCACCACGGGGCCGGGCGCCAGGCAGCTGCTGAAGAGAACGAGGTGACCGGGCGCCTGGGGGCCGTCACTCGGGCATCCGACCTCAGCTCAGGTCGTGGTCTCACGGTTTGTGAGTTCGAGTCCCGCGTCAGGCTCTGTGCTGACAGCTCGGAGCCTGGAGCTGCTTCGGATTCTGTGTCTTCCTCTCTGCCCCTCCCCCACTCATACTCTGTCTCTCTCTTTCAAAAATAAAAACAAAAAATTTTTTAAATACCCCATGAATATATATATAAAAACGAACTATCAAGCATGGAGTCCACAACAAATATATTATCTTACAAATTTGCTTTTTCACAGAAGCGTAAGTATTCCTCAAAATTCCATGGAGTTCATAGAATTACACCCCATCCTTCCTAAAGGCTGCCTGATTTCCTGATCTGTAGGTGGCTGAGACGGTTCTCACCAATCAACAGTGAGGGGGGGGGGGTCTTCATTATAAATAACCGCTCAGGGAGCGCGCCTGTGCGTCTGGGCGCACACGACGGAGTAAGTTCCTAGAGATGGAACTGCTGGATCGAGGGGTGAGTCCACCTTACACCTTAAGGGATGTTGTCAAATGACCGTCCGGAATGTTGGCTATAAATCCCCCCAGCCACCCGCACCTCCCAACCCCGAGTGCACACCCTTCAACTCTGCCAACCTAATTAGTAAAAAAGTTATATTTTCCATCAAAGTGAGTGTGAGCACCTTGAAACGTTTCTCCAGCAGCTAAAATCCTTTTCCCGTTAACTGTGTGCTCACTGGAGGTGGCCATTGTTTCTCAGACCCCCCTGCCAACCGCACCGATTTGAGCTCCTGGTGTCCTCTCATTGATTTTCAAAAGCTCTTTATTTATTAAAAGAACTGTCAAATATAGTAAAAACGTTTTCCCCAGGTGTCTATCTTTACTGTAAAATTTAAACCGTCTGCTTTTGACGGGAACTTTAATTGTTATACAGTCAAACATAATTGTCTTTCCTTACATGGCTTTTGGGCACATGAATTTTTCAGATAAAATAGGAGGCTTCCAGGGCACCACGCCAGACGGCGCCCACAGAACCGCTCAGGGAGAGGGGAGGGCAGGGCAGCCCCCTCGCCTGGCAGAAACGAGCCCTAAGCCTTCCAGCCGGCTGTTTGGAGATGGCCTCTGGGAAGCCAATGCCAGGAACGGTTCCGTCACGTGCCTTGCTGCTCCGTGAGGCCGGCCCCCGCTCCGCCCTTCAGATGCCCTCCGATTCCCGAGACGAAAAGTCATAAGAAGCAACATGTACTACATTTAGTGGTGCCTTCTCCCCGCCAGAAGCCACATAAAAGTTTCTTCCAAGGAAACGAGAAGTAACTCCTCTTTTGCCACCAGCTGACATGACCTACTATGGAGAAGGCTGTGGAAGGTCTCCCTGAAGCACTCTTGGGCAGCACGCCTGCCCACCCCACGCGTGGCAACACCAAGTCTGCAGCACCTCCGCCCCCCACGCCGGAGCCTTCCAGAATGCCCGTAAGCCTCGGGGTTAGGAACTTCAGCTTCTATGGTGTAACCTGAACACGAGTTACGCTTTCTCATACGACCCTTAGAAAGACGGCCATCACTGTGCTAGGACACCCTCGTGTCCCCCCCATCGGAACAGCTCAGAGCCCACCCTCCAAGCCAGCCACACAACAAACGCACTTGCATTTCCACGCGGTTCTGAAGCCACACAGCCAACTAGAGAGATAACTGTGTATTTCACAAGAATAACCCTTTTTTATCCGTGGCTTCCTGTGAAGTGTGCAATTCTGTGCGCGTGAGCCAATGTAGTTCAAAACATGCCACTCACTCATTCACTTGCTCGGTTTGTATTCATGGAAACCTTCCACGAGCTCAACTTTGGGCTAAGCTCTTCCTAAAACAAATCACGTAAGTGAGGCGTGTGGAAGGGGGACCACGAATTATCTGCCTAAGTAAAGACTCCAAGAGAGAAACACAAAGGGAAACACCACGGAAGCACTATGCTTGTCACCTAGGCTTCGTGTCTGGAGACAGAAGGGGACAGAAGGGACAGCTTAATTACGGCAGGTTTCCTTCGACTCTGTTTCTCTCCGGAATCTGTCTGCTCGCAATGGCGGCCTCTCATTTCCTGATGGGTCTGCAGTGCCGCCACCGGCTCGGGGGCGTGGGACGTGGGGGGACGGGGCACCGTGTTTTCGAGGCCGGCTTTCGAGGCGGAACAGGACATCCGACCTGTTCAATTAAGCAGCTGTGACGGCAGCCCTGCAGACTTCATGGTCACGGAACACTTTCCGGAAAGAACCGCGCCGAGAAGTCCAACACCTACGACGCCCTTGTGGCCGGAGCACATTACCTGCCTTCCTGTGCACGCACCCCTGCCCCATCCCGAGCCAGCCCTCCTGGGCTTCTGCATTTACTCCACGGAGCACAGACTCCATCCACACCTGCCTCTTCTACTTCCAACCCCAACTGGTGCGAAAGGTGGGGTCCCACATGGAACGTCCTCTCCCTCCCAAATACAGGCCTCCCTGGGGCGCTGGGGGGCTCACACAGGTAAGCGTCCGACTCTTGATTTCTCCCAGTTTGTGGGATCGAGCCCCACATCAGGCTCTGCAATGATAGTGTGGAGCCTGCCTGGGATCCTCGGTCTCTCTGCCTGCCCCTCCCTTGCTCAGTCTCTCTCTCTCTCAAAAATAAACAAATACATATTTTAAAAAATACACCTTTCCTGTGCTGACACGGCTCAAAATACAGGTCTTACTTCTCTTCCACCTTCTGTTGGAAAAGCGAGAAATTTCGAGGCCCTGCTCACTACAGATAAGGGAACATTAACGGAATTTAAAATAGCAACTTTACACCTGAAGGGAAGGATACCTTGGAGAGCTAAGGTTTCTATTTTCAGCGAACACTTATTTATGACCCACACGGGACACAAGCCCGCTCTCCTCTTCTCGCTGACAGGTGGCTCTCGGCCAGGCACCAGGCCAAGCCCCCGCCAGGAACGGCTCCTTTAACTCCACGGGGGGCTCGGGGGGCCAGCACTCACCACCATGACCCCAGGGGCTTCCTCCAAGTTTAAGAGAAAGGCTCAGTGATGTTCCTGCTTGGCTGCGCCCATCTGCTGGCCTCCGGAGAGTTCTCTGCCCCAGAGCTCTGCCCGCAGCTGCGGCCTCGACAACGAATGGGTGGACCCTGTCTGGGTGCGAGCCCCCCTCCCTCTGGGCCTCTTTCGCCTGCACCAAGGGTCGAGGTTAACAACACCCCCCCTACATTCACATCTGCCTAGAAACTCAGGACGCCTCTCATCTGGAAACACAGCCTTGGACACATAATAAGTGAAGATGAGGCCACACCAGGTTAGGGTGGGCCTCAATCTGGAGACAGGTGACCCCTGAGAAGAGGGAGGTGTGGATGCAGTATCCCCTTAGACACACAGGGAGGAGGCCGCATGATGAGGGAGGCAGGGACTGGAGTGGTGGTCACCGGCCCAGAGCCGCCAGCCGCACCGGAAGCCGGAAGCCGGAAGCCGCAGGGAGGACCCTCCCCCACGGCTCCGGGAGCGCGGCCCTGCTCACACCTTGATTCCGGATGTCTGGCCTCCAGAGCCGAGACAGAAGACGTCTGCCCTCTGAAGCTACACAATTCATGGTAATTTGTTACAGCAGCCCGAGAACACTCGTGCGATCAGTTCCAATTTAAAATCCAAACTCCTTCAGGAAGACCTCCTGGATCTACAGCACGGACAGAGCCCCCACCAGGTTCCCAGCAAGGCTTGCTGCCCAGCAGCCCCTCCAAATCCATCCCCCAGGGCTGGTACCTGCGGAGGAGAAGTCCTGCCCAGAGCCTCACACGGTCTCACGGGTAGCTGGCAGGTGGAGACAGATGGATTTTCATGCAAAGGTAAACGTAACAACTTTCAGGTCAAGTTCCAGATTCCTGGAAAGGCCCTCTGCTATCTCCCCTCAATGCGCTGACATCAGAGCAGATGCCATCCCATGATTTCAGAAACGAGGGCCTTGTCTGGGGGGAGGTCACACCGTGATCTCCTCTCTCTGCCTCAATGTCACAGAGTCCTGAGCCCATCATCTCCCCAACAAGGATGAATTAATCACAAGCCTCTTCGAAATGCTCCAAAGACCTACAACAAGCACAGTGCGCCTGCAGCAAAGGTCATGACATCTTGTTACTTACGTGACAGGCAGACCTCTCGTCTCCGCCAGGGCTTCCTTCCGGGACTGGCGCCCCGTGCAGCGCGGCCCACACGACCCCATGGTATCCACTCCGGAATCCAGAACGGACTCATCACTTCATGGAGTTGACAGCCCGGCCCATCCGCACACTGGCTAGTTTAGCAAATTACCACCCCAGGCTCAGGACGGGTCGGGGCCCGGGAGCCGTGACCATGTCAGCAGCCTGGACACGTCTCTCCCACCAAGTCCGCAAGAGCAGAGGGTGTGTGTAGTCGCGGCTGTCCCTGTGCCAGGAGCCTGCACACCCCCATCGTGTCAGGCTGCTGAGCCCTAGTGGAGGCCACGCCGAGGGGGGCTGAACTTGCCGTGCACTTGGGCCCCCAGACCCGAGGCCAGGGATCATTCCCAAGGAAGGCCCGCAGGAGACCTGGGGAATTCCAGTCCGTCCTCTGAAGACCCAGCGCTGCCAGGAAGCTCCGCCCACTCCTGGCACCCCCTTACCACTGCCAACTGTTATTTACATTTGAATTCGGGGAGGTGAGGGGCACGCCGGCGGCAGGCGTCAGCAGGGGGCTGAACTCGCAGCAAGGCCGCGAGGACCCCAGACGCTGGCGAGGCCCCGTCTGTGAGACGGAGCAAGATGAGGGGCCCCTGACAGCCTGGGGCGCACAGAGGGGGTGACGTCCACTTCCCGGCACGGGGAGGGCACTCAACGAACACTCGGGAAGAGCACACTCCACGGCGACAAGCCTCACCATCACACCTGGCCACGGCCTTCCCGGCCCCCTGTCCACACGTGCACTGGAAACTCACCTGGGGCACTGCCCCCTCGTGCTGTCCGTCCGTCTCTGCAGGTGAGTGCTCTGTTCCAGAAGCCTACCCTGGGGAGCCACAGCGGTGAACCCTGCCCTGGGGAGCTGCCATCGAATAATGATGATGGCTGGCGGCCACAGAGCTGGGCCCTCAGGTGCCAGCTCGCAGCTCTGTAAACGCCCAGGGGGAGATGACATCACAATGTCTCCCAAATCTACTCATCTTTGGGCCGAAATCCCTACGTTCACAGACACACACACACACACACACACACACACACACACACACACACACACACACACACACACACACACACACACACACACACACGTGCACACACCCACAAATGCATGCGCGCGCACACACACAACTATTCATGTTTTTAAAGCATTAGCATTCGAAGCCCCATTTTAGAATACGTTGAAAAAAAGAAACACAAAAGCAGTGATGATCGTGGAGTTTCTGGGTCAAAGATGACCTCACCTTCAGAATTCACAATATTGGCTTCGCCTCCTCTCTGTGCTCTGCGGGGGAGGCGTGGCTCCCCAGATCGACAAGCAGACTGTATTCATTTCCCAGGAAACTAACTGGTCTAATTTGCAGAGTTAAATAAATATCGGAGCTCTTTGACCTCAATCAACTGCTAATGAGACTGCAGAGCCCCCCATTCTCCCCCCCCATCTCTTTCTCAGGAAGTATGCAGGGTGGCTTGTTTTATTTTTGACCACTGGCCAAAGGTGAGGCCAGCCAGGTCACATTGCCCCACGGGGGGCCTCAGTATCAGCGATCTTGGAGGACCTGGTGGTCAGGAAGCTGGAGGCAAANCCCCCCCCCACATGCCTTTCTCAAGCCATAGTCCACCCACCCCTCCAGCCACCTGGCTGTTTCTCCAGTTCCTATTCAACCACATTCCCCTGACCGCAGGACCTTTGCATGGGTCGTTCCCTTTGCCAGGATACTTGCTTCCGTCTTCACTTGGTTGGCTCCATTCTTCTTCTGGATCCCAGCTACAGCCAGGCTTCCTGAACCCCATGAACACTTTGCGCTGGATAACTGTGTTGCGGGCCATCCCAGCACTGCAGGGTGTTTACCAGCGTCCCTGGCCTCCACCCGCAAGACGCTCACAGCCCCCGTCCCCCAGTCCAACAAACATAAACGTCTCTAGGTGCTGCCAAGTGTCCCCTGGGGGCAGGCCAGGCCCTGAGTCCCTGGAAGAGGCCACACCCTCGGGGTCCACTCTTCCGTCCATCTGTCCCAGCCCCGAGGTCTCCATGGTCCACGTGCCAAGTTCAAGTCTACCTTCAGCTGGTGGCGGGTGACCAGCGCTCACCCAGCCTCTGGGCTGAAAGCTCCCAGGACAAGAACCGCCAGGGCAGTCCCTGCGCCGAGCACAGTCTGATTCGCAGGAGCTCAGAAACGTGGGCTGAACGAACACATGAATGACCATAAAACAGAGTAAAACAAACACAAAATACTGGGAACCGGAAGAACACCCGTGCCAGCCCCCAAGAGACTCGGGAGCTCGCTCAGGGCCCCTTCTGGAGCTACGCAGGGCTCCCAGCTCAACGCAGGCATTCCCCTCGCCCCACCCCGAGGCACCGCAAAATCACCCCGAAACATCCAGCGTGTCATTCAGTATGAGGCCTGCTCTCCCACTGGGGTGCGAGGGCACAGCGGTGCTGACCACCCGCGCGACGTCGTGCACCCGAGCTCCAGAACATCTCCACCCTGCACAACTGCGCTCTGCACCACGGACAGCGGCTCCTCACTGCCCCTCCCCCAGCCCTGAGAACAGCTCCCGTAGGATCCAGCAACCCCACGCCTGGCTGTTCAT
This sequence comes from Crocuta crocuta, assembly GCF_008692635.1. Lineage (NCBI taxonomy): Eukaryota > Metazoa > Chordata > Mammalia > Carnivora > Hyaenidae > Crocuta > Crocuta crocuta. The sequence goes on along the minus strand of NW_027528865.1, from coordinate 1,850,229 downwards.
CCCAAAGAATTAAAGTCAGGATCTCAAAAGGTGTCCGCACTCCCGGGCCCGCCGCAGCCTTATTCACAACAGCCAAGACCTGAGAACAAGCCAAGTGTGTGCCGAGGGCTGGACGGCGAGGGCGATTTGAGGTCTGCCCGTGTGGCACGGTGCTGAAACGGCAATCTAGCCCTGCCTCCCGGCTGGGCACGGGAAGGGATCTCGAACAGCCGAATTCTCCAGGTCGGGAACGTAAGAAATGCCCATGCACCCTGTCCACCCTACACACGTGTCCGTGTCCAAATGCAGGACCAGCTGTGACTAAGGCCGATGACGGTGACCTAGAAGGGGTCTCTGCTCAGCCCTCCACCCCACTGCCCGCCCAGGGGCAGGCACCGGACAGGTGAGTGACAGCACACACCGCGTGGGGTAAACTCACTTCAGTCCATGAATATCCAGTGTTTTCTTCCCGATCTCAAATGCCCACCAGCAACTGAGGATATACAGGAAAACAGGCGGGACACATCCGGGGCCTTAGGGAGCTCACAATTTCCTGATCAGGGGACTGAGCGGGCACCCAAACTCACTCATCACGGATCCCAAACTCCTCCTGGGCGAGGGCAAGACTCCCGTCCCCCTGTGTCCCCGTCACGCCCGTCCACACCCACTGACCGAGTCACCATCCGGTGATAGGGCTGCGTGGACAGGATTCCTCAGGGGAGAGTCCATGAATTCCATGGACTCCAAGAGATAAGCAAACGGGCCAAGGGGAAGGGGAAAAATTGAGTCCCTTCGGTAATTTTCACACGCTCAGGTTTTTTGTGGCAGGAAATTGGGACAGAGTCAAACACGGGCAAGGCTGCTTCTGCTGCAGTCACAGCTGTCACCTCAGAGCCGAGTCCTGTGGCTTCACTCCGACGAGCGGGACAAAGTCCGAGGCCGACAGAGAGCCGCGGCCTGAACAGTGGCTGGATTCTCACTTCCGTGAGGGCATCAAGTGCTCGTTCTTCCACGAGCTCTGCAGGCACGACAGGGCCGTCAGCCCACACGCAAGGTTTAGAGAAAATTGCAGCAAAGAGAGCGAGGGTCCTCATGTGGGGCGGCCCCAGGCCTCAGACTCGCCCGGAACAAACCGCCCGGCAAGGTGCCCCCAGCACCACCCCCTGTAAGGGTCGCTGGACCTGCCTACTTTTTCCCAAATGCCACGGGGCATTCCACTTCTGCCCAGCCTTCTGACACGTCCCCTCCCAGAAGAACCATGCAAATTCACCCCTGCCCAGCTGGACACACGGACACCCACCAGCAGACACAGAAAGCACCCCTCCATGATCGGCTGCTGGAGGAGGTCACCTGGCCCGCCGGCCGAGCCGGGCAGACAGGGGCTCCTGACCCCTCCGCTGTCCCTGGGAGGTGGCCCTGCCCGCCCTCCCCCCACGGGGAGCCCTTCCAAGGAGTCAGCCTAGAGAGGGCGTGGGGCCCTGAGACCATGCGGAGCGGGCAGTGATGGAGCCGAATTGAGGCCTCTCTGCCAACGCGTGGTTCCACAGGCAGGGGCAGGATGTGCTCAACTCCCGGCCGCCCCAGCGGGGCCTCACGAGGAGGTCCCCTTGCTCGTGAACCAGCCAGAGTAGCCTGCATCTTCCATCTTTCCTCACTTTGCATTTCCGAACCGGCACTGGCCCTGTATCTAGAGCTATGGTTCCCAATGACGGTGGGGGGGTCTCCTGCCCCCCCAGGGGACCCAGGGCGACACATGGAGGCATTTCCGGTTGTCACACTGGGGGAGGGGCTGCCAGGGGCATGGGGGAGCGGAGGCCACGGGTGCTGCTGGGCATCCTACAGAGCCATGCCCACAACACACACCATCCCGTGGCAGCTGGGTTAGCGGTGGGCAGGCTCCTGGACGCTCGGCCGCGTGGCCACCTTCTTCTAGAAAAATGAGCTCCCTGAGACACCTAGAGCTGTGAAGGTGCAGGGGAGGCTCCGTGCCTGCCTGAGGGAGGCCGATGACCTGCATCCAGGCCCCGCGGGCACGGTGGCCGTGACTGTCCCGCTCAGCAGTGGCCATGGGCCACACGGGCGGTGTCGCCCAGTCTCGACAGCAGCTCAGAGAGCCCCTGCGTGCCGAGTGCAGCCAGGGCGCTCCAGCCACAGCGTCTCCTTCCTCCCCTTCCACGTGGTCAGCGCCCACTGGGCTCCCATTAACCCATCTGCCTGATCCAGCCCCACTCCCAGCGGTCAGCCACGTTCGTGGCCTACTAAATTAATTGCACTGAAAAGCATCCACTTTCCCTTTAACAGACAAAGCGATCTTGGGCAGAGGACGCGGCATATGGTGGATGGGCGCAGGCGAGAGGCGGAACCATGAGACGGCGCCCAAGGCTCTAACCCCCCACAGCCGGAGGCTTATCCCGTCCCCCCAGAAGAGCACATTTGTTTTGCTGCCTGAACCTGATTTAGGGGGACAAGTGGACTTTTTCAAACTCCTTAGAGCCTCGCATTATAAACGTGGTGAAGCACAGTCTCCATCTGCAAGGAGCAAGGTCTTCTCCATCTCCGATGTTCCAGAAAATTAGATTTTCCTGATCTTAACCTCTCCTGATGGAATGGGTTTTGAAAAATGCAGATACATCAAAAAGCCTATGTGAAAACACCTTCCGTTTGGAAGCTGAACCTCCATTTGTTGTTTCACAGCTTCCCTGGCACCTGCCAGCCCCCACCTGCTGAGGCCCGTCCACCGGGAGGGACAGCGTGTGAGGACCGGGACGGCGTGGCCGTGGCCACCTGAGATAACCCCTCGCCGTCCGGGGCCTCCTTCCCCGGAGTACCTCCGGGCTCCCTCCCTCCTCCGTCTTTCCAGAGAAAACCAGGGACTGTTAGGGTGTCGAGAGCATCCNGCCCCGCGTCGGGCTCTGTGCTGACGGCCAGCTCAGAGCCTGGAGCTGCTTCAGATTCTGTGTCTCCCTCTCTCTCTGACTCTCCCCTGCTCATGCTCTGTCTCTCAATAATAAATGGTTAAAAAAAATTTTTTTAAACAAAACAAAAAACCAGAGAGACTCCAAAACCACTCCAAGACCTGCCTCGGCCCCGGCGAGGGGATGGTCCTGGCTCATCTCACGCGCCTACAATCACTACTCCCTGGAATTGCACGTGGGATGAACAGCTCCCTCTGTCTGGTTCTAAAAACGTAATAGAGGTTTATGCGCCGTGAGAAGTGGCTGCTGGCTTCCCAACAGGGTCTGTCTGCGCCGAAGACGGCTTGCTGGGGCCAATCCCAGCACCCCTCGATGAAGGCGCTCACGCAGCTGTCAGCCACCTGGGCCTGTCCCTCAAGCCCCCACCCCCCACCCCAGCTCCCAGGCTCCAGGCCCTGGTGCTGCGAGTAGTGGGGGCTGAGTCACGAGCGAGCACCAGGAACGAGGAGGCCTTAGGCCCCACCAGGACACGGGATTAAGAAGGATGAACGGAGCAGACTTGAAACACGACCAGAGGCTGGATAACCCACAACAGGAAAGTCACCCTGAGCAGGGCCAAGCCCCCTGGTCCCTGGGCTCAGGCCCTGCCTTCCATCCTCACCAGCTCCCAGTGCGGCTGGAGGGGAGACAGGAGACCCGAGGCAGAATGCAGGGGACCCGGAACACCGGGCGACCCTCGGGCCGCGCTGGGGTGGGGACAGGTGCCGGAGAGGCCGCGGTGAAGGCCTGCGCTGCATGGAGCCCGCTGCCCTGCCCGGGGCAGGGGAGGCGAAGGCCACCCACACCCGATTTCCCTCTTCAGGCCAGACTAGATCTGGACTCGCTGAGTAAACGCGCGTGATGGTTTTTCCGGCGTTTGATGGATTCTGTCACTTTTACTTGTATCTCAATTTAACATCTCTCACGACCACGTAAAAATGCCAACTCAACAGGTGCTTGGACAGTTTTAAGTAGCATTGCTTGAAAGGGGAAGGAAAAGTTTATTTAACCAGAAGGACAAAAGTGGAAAATCACATTTTCAGGTCATTTCCTTGGTTACCGGTAGAACCACACACTTTCCCCATGTTCATCGGTATCGGCTGCTCACATTCCCCCCTTTCTCACCGGCCCACATCCCCTCTTCCTTAAAGGTGAGAAATTCTCGGGGCGCCTGGGTGGCTTAGTCGGTTGAGCATCCGACTTCGGCTCAGGTCATGATCTCACAGTTCGTGGGTTCGAGCCCCGTGTCGGGCTCTGTGCTGACAGCTCAGAGCCTGGAGCCTGTTTCAGATTCTGTGTCTCCCTCTCTCTCTGACCCTCCCCTGCTCACGCTCTCTCTCTTTCTGTCTCCTAGAAATAAATAAAACATTAAAAAAAAAAAAGGTGAGAAATTCTCCATCATTCGTATCACATATCTTTCTCCCAATCTGTTTGCCTTTCAACGTGAAAGCATTTTTTTTAATACAAGGATTATTTTTTTAATCTTTTTTTTCCTTCCCTGACCCAACCAACTTTTCCTTTCTGGTTTCTTCCCAGGCTTTTCTGTTCAGCAAGCATTTCCCTCCCTATTCAGACAAACACACATCCCGCATAGTTTCTGGCTATTGTTTGTGTCCTGGACCAACCTGAAGTGTCTGACGGTCCACCTGCAATTCAAATAAATATTCATCTGACCCAGGGCCCACCCCTGCAAGGCCGCCTCACTGTGAGTCTGACGGACACAGGACAGGCGCCCAGACCCCAGCTGTGAAGTGGGGACGCGCTGTCCCCCCGCCCTGTGCTGAACTGTCCCCCCGAAACCTGTGAGGTGCTCAACCCCAGCACCTGTAACTACTTGGATGCGGAGCCTCTACAAAGTAAGGTAGGCAAAGTGAGGCCCTGGAAATGGCCTTATTGACACGACAGCTGTCCCTGTAAGAACAGATCAGGACACAGACATGCACAGAGGGACGGCCACATGAAGACGGCCGTCTACACGCCAGGGAGAGGGGCCTTGGGAGAAACCAGCCCACACACACCTTGGTGTCCGACTCCAAGCCCCCAGAGTGCGAGAGAAAAGGTTTCTGCTGCGTAAGCCCCGGTCTGTGGTCCGCCGAGCAGACTCCCCACCTGGCTTGGAGGAGGTGCACCTGCCTCCCTAGGGAAGAGCCCGGACTGGCTGCAGGCTCGGGGGCCACTCCACCACTCTGGGCCCTGCGGGTTCGAGGCCAGGGCCCTCCTGCAGTCCGCGTTGCACAGACACCCGGGGCTGGCACGAGCCTCGGGGTCTCTGCACACCTGGTCCTGGACAGTGACCGCGGCCCCCCCTCACGGGACCTCCCTGACACCCCTCAGCCTCACTCTCTTCTTTCCAGGGGAGGCTGAAAAGCTGGCCTGCAGTCAGCCACACCAACCCCAAGATTCCCGCATGACGTACTCATCGTGGGCAAATACCGGAGATCCTTCTGAGACTTTTTTTTCTTTATGTTTACTTAGTTTTGAGAGAGCGAGAGAGAGGGTGTGGGGGGAAGAAGCAGAGAGAGAGGGAGACACAGGATCTGAAACAGGCTCCAGGCTCTGAGCTGTCATCACTGAGCCCAATGTGGGGCTCAAACCCACAAACCGTGAGATCATGACCTGAGCTGAAGTCAGGCGTTTAACTGACCCGTGTGCCCCTTTAATTTTTTTTTAAATGTTTATTTATATTTGAGAGAGACAGAGTGTGGGCAGGGGAAGGGTGGAGGGGGAGGGAGACACAGAATGGGAAGCAGTCTGCAGGCTCTGAGCTGTCAGCACAGAGCCCAACACGGGGCTCGAATTCACAAGCCATGAGATCATGACCTGAGCCCAAGTCAGATGCTTAACTATACCCAGGGCCTGGCACTTAGCACAGGTTGGGGACTATCTGCAGAATGAAGGGACAAGGCAAGCTATAAATGAATTTTCTTCCTATTACAATGTTCCAGATACTATTATTAAGGGCATGCAATTCCTTCAAATAGTAGCAGGAACGGCATGAGCATTCTGGGAAAGGCTCCGAAGGCTTTGCGGTGTCTACAAACCCTGTCCCTTCCTTCTCTCTGGTGTTTGTTTGCTTTTCTTTGTCTCCAAACTGTGTCTCGTTCACGACAGCCTGTCTACCCCTTCCCTAAAACACCTCAAATAAATGTCCAGAGGCCAGCAAGGTGGGGCCCACACCCAGCTGGAAAGGGGAGAGGACAGCCCAGTGCTGTGTAGCTACTGCTGGGAGCCCCCCTCCCACACCTCGGGGTCTAGGGAAGTGTTCACAGATGCCTGCAGCTCCCAAGTGTGGGGACCCCTGCACCCCAGCATTCAGCCAGATGATCCAAGGAAAGTAAAGGGTCTCCTGGGTCCCAGTTAGCACCCCCATTTTGCCCCTTGGTGCTGCCATCTTGAAACTCTTCATAATCTTTTAAAATTTTTCATTTTTGAGAGAGAGACAGAGTGTAAATGGAGGAGGGTCAGAGAGAGAGGGAAACACAGAATCTGAAGCAGGCTCCAGGCTCTGAGCTGTCAGCACAGAGCCTGACACGGGGCTCGAACCCACAAAACGTGAGATCATGACCTGAGCCGAAGCTGGACGCTGAACCGACTGAGCCACCCAGGCGTCCCTTATGCCTGTGTTTTTAAATAGTAAATATTATCGGCTTTCACTCTAAATGAATTTCAGGTAAGTAGGACGTTCAACCAACTGAGCCCCCCGGCTCCTGAAACTCTTCCTCATTTTCTAACTAGGGACCCCACATGTATGGCCAGACCGACAATCCCGCCCCAGCCAAGGGCTGTCAGAAGGGAGCAGTCTGGTGCCCGTGCACCTGCCAGAACCCAGGTCCAGCGCCGCTCCGTTCTCCTGCCGACTGTGGGCTGCAAGCTGCCGAGGCCCAGCCTCTGATCGGGTTCTGAGCAGCTCCCAGGTGCAGAGGGCCCATTTCAGGTACAGGGACAGTTTCTGGCAGCAAAGCGTCACCCCCGCAAGTTGGGGGACAGGCTCTCCTCCAGCAACCGTCAAATTCACTGTTAACGCAAGACCCCGGGGAGCTGCCTGGACTGGTCCCCGTTAGGCGACGAAACCAGGCCCTAGGTAACTGAAGGGGTGACACTCTGCTGCATCGAGCCAAGCCGAGAGCCTGGCGCTCCCCACTGCCACCCAGCCCCCCCAGGCCATTATTCTAGGGAATAAAAGCGGCAGCCGCTGAACAGAAAGACCTCGGAGGCTGCTGGCATGTCTGACTTTTGCCAGGATGTGCGGGTGGATGAAGACGAACTGCGTGGCTTTCCTGCATAATTTGGGGAGGCAAGGAGGGTGCCCACGACGCCACTGCTCCCGCCCCCGCCTCCCCACAAAGGACACTGGGTCCCCCTGGTTCTGTCTGCACAAAACCAGTTCCACCACCCAGCCTTGCAGCTCAGGGTGGTTTGGTGACACATACGGTGTGTATGCATATGGTGTTTAATATTAAAGAACCTGACTGTGGACTCCTTGAACATCACACACTTCTGGCGCGGTCCAGACCTGTGGGGATGCACGCTACATACGTTTAAAACCAAGGGGCTCATGTAACACCGACTAAAAGATGCAGAAGACGTTTGCATTTTCCCCTGGGCACTGAAGCTCGACCCCGACACCCCCACTGTCTCACTCGCACGGTGCCCCCCAAATTCTGGTCAGCCCGTAACACAAGGACATGTTCCCAAAGGCCACTGCAGAGCCGTGGCAGGAGCTGCTCAGTGGGCACCGGCAGTGTAGTGTAGACAGGTCGGTGGGCACCAGCAGTGTAGACAGGTCAGTGGATCACTGGCAGCTTAGACAGGTCAGTGCATCGGCAGCGTAGACAGGTCGGTGGCACCGGCAACACATAGGGGTCGGTGGGCACCAGCAGTGTAGACGGGTCAGTGGATCACTGGCAGCTTAGACAGGTCAGTGCACCGGCAGTGCAGACGGGTCAGTGGCACTGGCAGTGTAGATGGGTTAGTGGCGCCGGCAGTGTAGACAGCACACGCATCTGCAGGAAGGCAGGCTGCATGTCGATGGGAAGGAAATGAGAAAGCGCTCAAGCCACCATCTGAATGACTCAGATGAGGACCAAAAAAGCAGATCCAGGAGCTTAGAGGCCACGGGGATCCACTGACCTGAAGTTCCAAATCAGGCAAAACGGTGGAGCAGGCGCCTCCCGCAGCCGCAGCTCTAGAAGAGAGCCCAGCGGACGCCCCCTCTGCCCCCCAGAAGCCGGTGCTGGTTCTACGTCACCTTAGACGCTTTCTCATCGGGACGCTCGGGGGTCCCCTCCTTCCTTTCACTTTGCCTATAGTTATACGTCCACCAAACGTTTCAGAACGTAACGGTGTCACAGCAACAGGGCAAATCCAACCTTCCTGTAACTGCAGCTTGGAAGGAACCTGGGATCTTCTGCTGACAATGTTCTACGGCAACTTGCTTCGCCCAGATTCACAATGATCGGCCTTCCCGACAGCCTCTGAGAGACTGGAAATCAACAGGTAGAATGAGACCTAAGCGACGAGGAAAAGAACAGAAGCTTTCAAGCTTCTGAAGAGTGGCAGCCAAGGACGTCACCGACCCGCGGCCGCCCGCCCCGGACCTGGGGCGGTTTCAGAGCGGCTGCTGTGTCACCAAACCATTAAATGGCTAGAGAATCAGAAGGGGGGCCGTTGGAGGAAGGATAGGGCTCCGCGGCAACTACAGGCCGGTCCGTTCCTCGCCCCGTGGGGTCAGCTGGCGGCCCCAGTTTCCACACCGGAAGCCAAACGCAGGTACACATCGTCCGCTCTGATCTCCAGGCACCTCTCTGCTGGGACGTTCGCCAAGCCCATTTGGGATGTGGACGCGTCCTTCATTGTTTATTTCTGTCTTCTTGACAAGCAAAAGTGACTAGACCGGAGCGAGCGGCTTGTTCTAATCCTCACGTGAGGTCGGCCACGTCCTCGGTTGTGAGCAATCCAACGGCCATTCAAAGTGCATGAAAACACACGGCCCGCTCTCCGCCCAGAGGGAAGAGAAAAACTGGGAAACAGAAGGCAGGAGACTTGGAGCCACAGCGTTTATTTACGGTCTCCCAGGGACTGGCGCAGGGGCTCGGGATGACATCAGCAGGCTCACGTGGGTGGGCGGGGCCTTCGGGACCCCCGCTCGTACAGCGTGGTCCCGTGTCCAGCAGCATGGGGTTCCGTGGACCCTCCGGCCCTGGCCAAGACCCTCGGACTCAGAATCAACACTTTAAACAGGATTCTCAGGCGATCCGCGGGCACATGAACTCTGAGAAGCCTGAAGAAAGTGAGGCTGTGGCATTAGATGTGCAAGTCACACCCAACACTCAACGGATACAACGTTCCTCTCCCACCGGGATAAAGGGAAGCCTCTCAAACTAAAGATGAGTTTACCTGCAAAACCCACCAATACCCACTCACTGATTGTCCGGCTCACCACCACATGTTGCTAGAAAACACAGACACCTGTGTAACACACCAGCACTCACACATGTGTGGCACACACACGTAACACACCTGCACCCACACACATGTAACACACCTGCACTCACACACACGTGCGACATACACACCTGCACTCACACACAGACCACTTCCTGCCCTCCAGGAACTCATGGCTTCGAGGGAAGACGATGAAGGAAGCAGATGTCAATCTAAGGTAACAGAGCGTCCCGGATCAGCTCGAGTGATTTGGAGTGAGAGCAGCTCGCACCTGTGGCCTGGGGGCTGCCCCATGAGCACCCTCGCTGAAGACAGACTGAGCTGCTGGCTCGATTCCACCTGATTCCACCCAAAATACTGACCTGTAAGAGATGGGGCCAGAGGGTTCCCAGGAAAAGAAGCAAAACATGAAATGAGCATTAAAGGAGGTGCGGGCTGACCAGACGGTTCCTGCCCCGCAACCAACTCCTGTTTCTGGAAGGATGTGAATTCCCCGAATGGCCCCTACATCGGGGGGGCAGGGCAGCACCAGGCTCCAAAACGCAAGGCGGAGCCCCGGCTGAAGCCCCTCCAGATGCTGCCACTGATTCAGTAGGCGGCCAGGGCTCTCCTAAAATTCAGGAAGTGCAGCAAGTCAGCTCCGCGCCACAGTGGCCTCCTTCTTACTGAAGGACAGACGAACAGCCGCCCACGTTAACAGGACGGAAATTGCAGCGTGTCCATCTCAACTCTCGAAATCAGGACTGCCTCCTCCAGGTGGGCCTCTGAACTCCGTGTCGCTGGGCTTGCCCGGGGGCGCACTGTGCTGCTCCTGAGAACCGCCACGCGGCCCCTCAGGCACGCTGGGTGAGGGGGACAGGGGACAGAGGGGACACAGCGAGGAAAAGCGAGGGCTGCTAGGTGGCCAGTGCCCGGCAGAGCTGGCTCGCCACGCCCTCAGCGCTGGAAGGAGGGACGGAGCCCAGTCACGGGACAGCTCGGGCTCCCTTCCTGCCCCGGCTCCAAGCACCTCCTGGGAGCGGGGGAGAAGCAGCGGGTGAGGACCCAGGCAGAGAAGGAGGGAAAGGCGTGGCCAGAGATGCGGAGAGATGTGAGCCTGAGCAGAGACGTCTCCCCTGGCTCCCTGGGGGCCCTGCGGCAGCTCACAGGGAAGGTGCTGGCATCACCCCAGCTGACCCTACCCCCCCGCAACCAATTCAACGGCGAGGACACGGGTCTCAGAGAGGCACAGCAGCTTGCTCGAGGCCACACAGCACACCAGTTCCCTGTGATTACTGTAATAAACGCTGTGGCCGTAAGCAACACGCACACACTACCCTGTCCGTCCGGGGCTCTGGGGTAGAGGCTGTTCCTCCTCTTCCAGCTTCTGGAGGCGCCTGCACCCCTCGGCATGCGGCCCCGCCTCCACCACCTCAACCTCTGCCGCTGGCGCCCATCCCCACTGTGGACCCCTCCCCCTTCAGGGTCCCGCCTCTGTGTTCGTGACCGAGTCCGGTCTGGAAAACCCTTCTGCCCTGTGGGTAGAGGAGCAGGTGTGTCCTGCATGGACCCCAAATCGCACGCTGATCCCTCAGGGCACACAGGGCATGCTGTGGGGGCGCGTCAGTAATGCAGATTCCCAGTCCCCGCCCCCCGCTCAGCCGGACCATCCCAGTGGGGACGGAGAGACCCTCCCACGCTTGAGGGTAGAATAGGGCCGGTGACCCCAGGTCAAGGGAACACATAGCTCTTAGTCTGCAGTCACAGGCGAAGCTGCTTCACACCCGGGCTCTGGTGTAACTTCAGAAAGACCTGCTCACAAAGGCAGAAAACGCACAATGAACTGGCAGATGGCAAGCACGTCCTCACTCCGGCGACGATCAGGCGTGAACTGCAGGTGCACTTACAAGTCACCAGAGCAAGTCGTGTGCTCCTTCAGCTGAACCCCGACCCAGGGCCGAGGGGCGGGGGGCGCCCAGCCAGCGGCCCCCTCGGCACCCCTCTCTCCCCACCAAAAGGTGTGCTGACTTGGGTAAGGCTCTACTTTTGTCAATGGGATCTGACGGCGAAACTAACCTAATCTTCTCTTCCCTCTGCATTATCCTCTAAGTACTTAAGTTTTAATTATACCGAAATCTACCTGAAGACGATCCGTGGAACTTCCGATACTGGGCACCGGCAATGGAACCCGGCGTAAAGCGCATGTAATTTCCAAACCCCTCGTTGTTAATGAAATCCCAAACATTCAGATTTTAATTGAACTAGATAAAGATTAAGCAGCTTAGCCGCGGCTGGCATCACGAGCCAGTTCTCGGCAGAGTTTTATGTTGTACGCTAAATCATTGCTTTTGTAATCGTCCTAAATTGTCCTTTATCTTGCTAATGCAGATATGATTCTCGGAGAGCATCAGGCTTCCCTGTGTCCCCGCCGCCTGAAATATTTTGATGTGTAAAGTCTTAATAGTAATTTTAATAATATTGTGATCTATACATGTGATGTATATTCAATAAATTCTTACACTAATTAGAAAAATACTGAAGCCTTTTACGTGACCTATTTTTAGCGAGGAGGTTTATCGTCTGAGGATAATCCCTGGTAAGACGTGAAGAAGACGCCAGAACTCTCTGGGGGTCGCAGGCCCCAGGTGAGGGTCCGCCCCCCACTCGGACCACGCTGAAGAGCGTTTCCAGACGCCGCCACCGTTCTCCCAAGTGGGAGGGTCAGGGCACCGCAGGTGTGGACTTTGTAAAGGCCCCGTGGTCTCCTCGGTTCCCATGTGCCCGAGACCCCAAAGCACTTGCAGGGTCATCAACGGGGCCACGCAGGCGCCGGATTGTTCCCCACAGTCCAGTGGCCACGGCGTGGCTCCCCTGTCCGCAAAGTGGGCTGGCGGTGGTGGGCCTGGGACCCTTCGGTGACACACAGCAAGTGCAGCCCTGGGCACAAGCACGGCCACGAAGGGGCCACGGTGCCGTCACCTTCCTCCTCCCTGTGGAACCTTCCGGGAAGGTGAATGGGGTTAAGGGTAGAGTCTGTGGCTTCCCAGTGGCTTCCGTGTGCAGGTGGGAGAGCCCTGCCACAGGCGGCCAGAAAACGCTCCAGAACGAAGGACACGGAGAGGCGGGGGGGCTCGGG
>NW_027528865.1:1836823-1837694 GCF_008692635.1 Crocuta crocuta | reverse complement strand
GTCTGTGGCCGCCGCTGCCTCTGAGCCGTGCTTCCGCGTCATCTGTCCCTGCCGCTGGGGCGCGGCCACAGGGACTTGCTGGGCAAGTGGGACTGTGAATTAGGATCTGCGCGGCGTCCGCCCCCTTCTGCCGGGCTCCTGGCCGCTCTGGGCGGATGATGTGGTTAGCAGGCAGCCCCCCCTGCTCGCCTCCCCTGACCCCGCCCGGCGAGACCTACCCGAGTGCCCGAGGGTCACCCCGTCACCCCACAGCGTGGCCACAACCTCAGATGCCGGTGGGCAAGACAATTAGGCTGTCAGTCAAGGGGGACAAATGTGATTTTTCCGCTAAAACAGGTTACACAGTTCAACTGCGGGGGCCCACACCAAAGATCAGGAAAACCCTGTCTTTATGGACCAGCTAGGACCCGTGGCTGTTCCCCACGCGGGGACTTCGGGGAACATGTGACCAGAGAGCTCCACTGAGGAACGCGCTCTATTTGGGAACAACAAAATCACGAGAATAAAAATATGCCCGAGGCTTCTTTCAACAAACGGATTTAGATAAATAGATTTTTTTTTTTTAAGGCTGATCACCGTCCTTCCAAATCCTATTGGCTGCGATTTTCTTTATTCCTGCAAAACTTGATCTCATTGAAAACACGTGGCGCCCAAATGGTGTTTCACCACAGCTGGAGGAGCCGACGCACATTCACTTCCCGACGGGCGCGGCTCAGCACCACGCCACCTGTCCGTCCGGGCACAGGGGCGCCTCAGCCCAGCTCCGCTGCTGGACCGTCTTTCCGAGCAGGCCGGGAAGCCCAGGGCTGTTCCACAGACGTGCTGCCGTGTGGGCCGCTGCGGCGGGGGCTCCCCCCCCAACCCCCCCCCC
>NW_027528865.1:1813358-1836756 GCF_008692635.1 Crocuta crocuta | reverse complement strand
CAAGCCTCGCCCGCCGGGGAGCCGGCTGCGCACAAGCGGGGACAGACACGCAGGCGCAGAGGCGTGCCCAGGTACCCGCCGCCCAGTTCCGGAAGCCGCCCCGGTGAGCGCGGGGGGATGTGCGGGAGGATTTCTCCAGCAGCCTGGGCATCGAGCCCGTGGTGTCCACCCAACCCCCAGCCCTGCCACGCACCGGGGGCCCTGCAAGGGGGGCGCACGGGCGTCCCCACCACCAAACGCCTCCGTGGGAACTGAACACAGCTCACAGGCTCACACCTCCCAGCAGTGCCCTTAACCGTCTTCATTTTCAAGAGCTACTGCGGGCTGAGGGGCGACCACCCACCAGCAGGTGCATGGCACGGTCACGCCTTTCGCTCCCGGACACCGAGGTCGTGGTGACTCGGTGTGACCCCCCCCAGGGGGCACCTCGAGACTCCCAGAGGGTACTCGGCGTCAGGGCCACGGAGCGGGGAGCGGAGGGCCCCAGCATCCACAGCACGCGTGCACATTCCGCATCCCATCTGAAGTGACCATCTTACCACAACGGCCAATGTTCCAAGAGGCGCTGTTGAGAAGCTTGACATCAGCCGTGCTTCAAATGACGGGGGTCGGCTCCTCTGGTGTCAACTTTTCCATCCTTCCAACCGGGCGGGTGGACGGGAAGCCCCAGGCGAACGTCAGTCACACAGAGTCCAAGAATGCAAGCCCGGAGTGCGTCTGAGTGCCCACGAAGCAGTAGCAGATGCAGCTCTGAAACTTGCCCATAAAGCAGTGAAAATGAACCCCGTCAGCTCCTCAGATCCTTCCCTGCAAGCTGGCACACACATCCTTTCTCATTGTTTTATTTTAGGTTTTCAGTGTCTTGTGAACCAGACCAATGTGCAGGGCTGTTAAGAAGCGTTTATACTGTCATATGTTTGTTTTCACCAAGTTGCCGAGCAGAAGTGTTTGCTCATAATTTCCCTCCTTGAGGAAAAGCATTAGCTACCAAACACTTTTGGCTTCTGAACTGTAACCAGCAGCCCCTCCCACCTCAAGCGGGAAGGTTCTATCCGATCTGGAAGGTTCTATCAAGTCATGTGCAGAAGGGCTGGAAAGGCTGGCCTCATAAAGTACCGCCGCCGTGGGACGCACCCCTGCAGCAGTGCTAGAGGCCTGCGGGGAGGGCACCTGCCCCGAGCTGCCCTGGTGCAACAGCATCCGGACGGCTCCCACTCCCTGCCCTCTGTGCAGGGGCGGTGGGGAGACCACCTGCCACATGCACTCAATCTGGCCAACACGCCATCAACCTGAGCACCTGTCTCTGATCTCTCAGCGCCCTGCCAGGATGGTGGGCATGTAAGGCACCCACATCACCGCCAGGAAAGGCTCCCTCAGGCTCTGGACGGCCGCCCCCACCGCGCTGCCAGGCACGCGCGACCCCCGACAGGGACGGAACTACTTGCGAGTTCATGGCCTGGGGAGGGAGGAGCAGAGGGAAGGGGTGAGGGCACGGGAGAGGAGCAGGCTTCCAGCCCCGGGGATGTCCTCCCCACGGAGGCGCGCAGGTCCCTGCAGGCGCCACCAGAGCAGGTGGGCTGCGCGACAGCACCCCAGCCTTGCAGGCTTTCGGGGGAGTCGCGCCCATTTCTCTAATGAGGCAGAACATTGACATTTGGATTCCGCGTCTGTGCGGTAATCCTTTCCCTCCCTTATCTGGGATGAACAGAGCAAAACGCGAGAGAGAAATTGGTTCATTCTTAACCCTAGATTTGCAGTCGCAGGTCATTAAATTGAAAACTGAATACACTATCCATCAGTGGTTAATAATGTTTCACTTCCTTTATCTTTCACTGTTATGGCCGTTGTTACGGGCGTCATTATCATCTGCCCAGGAGCGAGCGCTGGGCCGCGGGGCTGAGGGCCCAGGCCGGGCTCTCCACAGCCATGTGCCCGTGTCTTCTGTGTCCTCTCCAGGCGCTTGCAAGTACGCATCACAGCCTCTGGCCCCAATGCCGGACCCGCTCCGAGCTGCACTTTACATGGGCAGCTATGCATCCTGTGTGACCTTGGAGACATCATCTCAGCTTGCTCGCCTCAGTTTCCTCCTCTGTCCAATGGGCAGACAGCACCATGCTTCACGCACTTGCGTAAACGCTACAGACGGATGCATGTGGAGCAAGAGTTCTCAAGCAGGGCCCGCTCTGTCCCACGCGTACAGAGAAGGGCACGGCGAAAGCGGGGAGATCTGGCAGAGACGTAGAGGGTGGGGCTCTATGTCCCGTGGAACCCGGCCCACAGCCACCCCTCCCCTCGCCAATGGTCTATGGCTGCTTCTTCATGACGAGGGCAGTGTCCAGGACGTCCCCCCTGATGTCTGCCTACACGGCCTCACATGACGACGGTCAGGCCCTCTACAGGCGGCTGCCGCAGCCCCAGCAGCTGTTCAAACCCTTGACTCCTTAGAAAGTTCTGTTGCCTTTCAAAGAGGTTGCGTTGGGGCTTCAGCCTATTTGGGTGGTTTTGCTCGCTCATTAATATGAACAAATGGCCCCTGGACAGAGCGGGCTCCATCGGCCACACAGCTCAGCACCTCCACCGAGTCCACATCACGCACACATCAGCACCCAGTAAGCACTTAGGGACGGTGAGCGCCGGGTGCGAAGTGATGAGTCACTGATTCTACTCCTGAAAACGACCTTCCGCTGTAGTTAACTAGAATTTAAATAAGAATTTGGAAGAAAAGAATGCACCACAACTACCTGAAAAAAAATCACAAAACTGCCCTGAGGGATGTCAGCAGCGACTGGGCTCGCAGAAGTGCAAGCGCGTCTCTGGGCTGAAGAGAGATGTCAGACTTCCCCATCGCGCCTCTAGTTTGTGTAGACCTCACCTGTCGTCCCTGCTAGAGACACGGACAAACCTGAACGTGCAATTTGCAGAAGAAGAGGAGGAAAAGCAGGTATCTGAGTGCCCGGCCTCTCAACGGGTTACTCTGCTCACCCTGGAAGGCGGGTTTAAAGGAACGGCCACAGGGGCGTCTGGGGGCTCAGTCAGTTGAGCAACTCTGCGCATGGTCTTGAGGTTCATGAGTTCGAGCCCAAAATTTGGCTGTCTGTCAGTGTGGAGCCCGCTTTGGATCCTCTGCCCACCCCGCACCTCCCCTGCTCACACTCTCTCAAAAATAAACATTAAAAATGTAAAAAAGTAGGGGCACCTGGGGGGCTCAGTCGGTTAAGCGACCGACTTCAGCTCAGGTCATGATCTCACAGTTCGTGGGTTAGAGTCCCGTGTCGGGCTCTGTGCTGACAGCTCAGAGCCTGGAGCCTGTTTCAGATTCTGTGTCTCCCCCTCTCTCTCTGACCCTCCCCTGCTCATGCTGTCTCTCTCTCTCTCTCAGCAATAAATAAAATGCTAAAAAAATAAAAAATAATAATAAAGGACCAGCCACAGTAGGGCCTCCGGGTGTGAGGCACAGGGATACACACGTCCCCGGCATCCTCACCGGGACGTAAATCAGCGCCGCCTCCCTGACACACACTTAAGGCAAGTGGCTCCTGGGCTGCACAAGGAACAAAGCTCTGAACCAGCGGGTCTGAATTCCGCCCCTAATGACGGGTCACGAGGAAGTAATGGGAGCTGGTCGTAGGCTGTGTTCACAGGGACGTGGCCACAGCGTGGTTTCCACCAGCAAAGATCTGGGAAAGTTGTGTCCTGGTACACACATGCCACATGCATATGCGCCACGGCCACACGTGTGCAAACACACAAATACAGCACGCAACCACGTGCCTGTGCACCTGAACGCTGACACATCCCACCCGCGTACACACTTCCACACACACAGAGCACACGTGTGCACATATGAACACACGCTACATATCTGGACCCACACGTGTGGTTATGCACACACGACGTGGGAAACCCTGAGCACACACACCGGAGCCCCGTGCACACTTGCACACATGGCACACATGTGCCTACATTGTAACACAGCACACCTATGCCACACTTGTGTACACACTGCACATGTGCACACACATGCAAACGCACACGCACGAATGGCACACCAGATTAAAGGGATAAAGGTGACTTCTTCAGGGGAGAGAGAAAATCACACTGAATTTTCTCCTTTATAATTTTCTGCTTCTCAAGTTTTCAAAAACATTTTTTTAGCATTTTAAAAACAAAATGTTACATTAATACAAGAAGAAAAGAAAGATGTCTTTCTTTCCTTTTTAGAAGAAGCCATCCGGGACGCCTGGGGGGCTCAGTCAGTTAAGCGTCCAACTTCGGCTCAGGTCATGATCACAGGGTTCGTGGGTTTGAGCCCTGTGTCAGGCTCTGTGCTGACAGCTCAGAGCCTGGAGCCTGTTTCAGATTCTGTGTCTCCTTCTCTCTCTGACCCTCCCCTGCTCATGCTCTCTCTCAGAAATAAATAAAACATTAAAAAAATAATAATAAATTTAAAAAGTGGACTTAAGGGGAGTCTGGGTAGCTCAGTCAGTTAACTGTCCAACTTCGGCTCAGGTCATGATTTCACGGTTTGTGGGTTCAAACCCCATGTCGGGCTCTGTGCTGGCAGCTCAGAGCCTGGAGCTGCTTTGGATTCTGTGTCTCCCTCTCTCTGCCCCGTCCCTGCTTGTGCACACTCTCTCTTTCTCTCTCTCAAAAATAAGTGAACATTAAAAAATTAAAAAAAAATTAAACTCGTGGCTTGTGCGGGAAACGTTTCATTGGCACTCACCACCCAGGGGACAGAACCATGATGGCGTGAGACGGAGCCTGGATGCCACTGCCTGCCCCCTCGCTCAGGGGAAGGGAAGGAGGTCAGACACTTGGGAAGGCTGTCTGGGCCCAAAATGCAGCCAGAGCGGCGAGCACACGCCTCACGCGCAGATGCCACGCGCTGTGGTCTCCCCATGGCACCCCCGCCAGTCAGACCTCTGCTTCTGTTTTAATGGACTCCTTTATTTTATGGAAGTGCACGTACTTAACAGGGAAATTTATATCAATGCCCAACGTTGCGCTTATAAATAAGCACAATAAAAGCAAAACAGCACCACTAAATCTTTGCTTCACACCTGGTGCCTTCTCTGTGAAAAATTGGGATTTGCAGGAATGAGGACTTCCCGGTCCCGTCCTGAGGCCGGGGGCGGGGTGGGGAGGGGGACGGGGGCGTAACTGGGTCTCTGTCGCTGTAGACCCCGGTCCCTAACACTGCGTGTGCCCTGGGGACCCTGACGGCCCTCCAGACGTACTGCAGGCCCCACGCTTCAGGAAGCCACGCAGAGCCTGACTCTCGGCAGGCACCGACAGCCTATGTTTGGACAAAGTGCAGTTAAAACCCACCTGCCCACGTTCGTGGGCATTCCACATCCACGTCCACTTCCTTCCTGCCCTGCTCACCTGTACCTTCCTGCAGCGGCTTCTCCCCTCACCCCCTCTCACACCCAGGCCCAGTGGTCAAGGCTCGTGGCCAGGGGAGGACGGGGACGCCCCCAGACCTGCCTCGCAGAGCGTTGCCGATGGCTGCCGATCGGTGTGGAGGGCTAGCCTACCGCGCACGCTTGGCCTGGACCTCCTTCTTGTCCTTGCTGCCATGGGCCCTGACTAAGACGGCCCCTTCCTTCCGACTACCTGTCTTCAAGAAGAGCATCTGGGCCTCCTGTTAGCACGGGCCTCCACACAGCCGCCCTGTGGCTGGAAACAGCGTTTACCCACCATCACGCGGAGTCCGGCCTGGCCACCTGTGTGTGCGGGACTCGCCGAATGGCACAGAACTGGAGACTCTCCCATCAGGGGCTGGGCCGCCCACGCATCCTGGGCATTAGGGGAGCAGCCAAGTCTGTGTTCCCACAGGGCTTAGGTGAGGGCACTGCCCTCACGGGACAGAGGCCCCCAGTTCTCAGACCCCTCCCCTAAACTCCCTCTGCTGTCAGGGCGCCCTGGTCTACTCTCAGGGGCAGGCTCATTCTCCTGCCCAGGAACCCAACACCCACGGGTGCCTGGCCCCTGCGGCGGGGGTGGGAGGTGGGTGTGCTAAGGAAGATCTGGCCGCTGGCTTCCCCAGGCTGAGTCCCAGGGCGACCCCATGACAGCAGAGGCACCTTCCCCACGGGTGAGGGATCCTGCGTCCAGTGGGGGCTCTGCAGAGGCCACCAGGGCTGAGGGGAGTGGGAGCCACTCAGGGAAGGAAAGCAGAGAAAAGGGGCAAAGGGCCAAGCAGTGCCGGCCGGGAGGGTCGGGGGGAGTCAGGGAAGGTGTAACGGTGACACAGACCCCACTGAGGAGGACGTGCCCTGTCACCTGCTCGGTGACCAGCCCCGCCTGAGCGTCCCTCTGGGCCCAGCCTGCTCCAGGCCTGGGGGTACAGCGAGAAGCAGGTCTGTGTGCTCTGGGGGCCCACGTCACGGTGGAGGTAGGTGACCGACAAGGGAACACTGGCAGCGGCTCTGGTCAGCAGGGGGGAAGCGGGAGGGGGGCAGGAGCACAGNGTCAGGAGCACAGCTGGGGGCAGAGGCGGGGTGCCCAGCCCAGCAGGGGGGAAGCGGGGGGGTGGGAGGAGCACAGCGGGGAGCAGAGGTGGGGTGTCCAGCCCAGGAGGTGGCCAGAAGGGGGGAAGCAGGAAGCTGGAAAGCACCGGGTGCTGGGTTTTGCAGAGAGTCTCCCGGGGGGCCGGGTGAGGAGTGCACGGGACGTCGCGGTGGCCACGGGTCGCAGGGCCCCCCCCAGGTCTGCTTCTGAAGCTCGTTCTGGCGTTTCAGCAAAGGAAGCATCTGAGCGACAGCTGCGAGGCAGCGAGGCCCTGGGAGGTCACGCCCACCCCTGCCAGCCCCTGTCCACCGCCCAGAACGCTCCCGGGCCTGCTCCTGGCCACAGTCTCCTGACTTTAGAGGGACAGCTCTTGGGAACAGCAGTCGCGCCCACCTGCCTTCTCACCCTGGATGGAAAGGAGCGTGGGGCGGCCCTCAGGGGGAGGCCGGGGGCCAGAAAAGAGATCCCTGCCCGGCCTAGACCCGCGGCTCTTGCAACTCACAGCACACCCGCTGGCTTCGGCTGCTCACAGGAAAGTGTCCGTCAATCCTGAACCTCCACTAGGAAGGTCCCTGCCGCCAGGATCGGAAGCCAACCGCCACCGGAAAGTGAAGTTTATCCAATCAGCACCTCCTTCATCACGGACCGTGGGACTCCGGGGCACTGCCCTTCCCCGGAGGCCTCTGGTGCCCCACGGGCCTGTCCTCAGGGACCCAGCAAAGCCTCAAGTCACGCTTCTGAAGGACACAGAACATGCTTCGTGGCCCATCCCTCCCACTCCCTCCCACGTTCCCTCCCAAACTGCCTCTGTCTGAGCGTTCCCAACTCCTTCTCTGGGAAGAACGATTAAACCTTGGGTGCTTCCCTGAGGGCTGAGCACCAGGGCAGGAGCCAGCAGGCAGGGGCATCCGCTGACCCCGCTCCCCCCCAGGGGCCTCAGCTGGAAAGTAACTGCAGGAAGTGATAACAACTGTCCTTGGCCCACAAAGAACACAATGTATCAGTTCACCGTCTACATGAGAACTCTACTGCGCCAAAATACGGAAGCATCACCACCTCATTTGTGGAGGCCTCAGGCTCGGCAAGACCAGAGGAGCGGAATCGATAAAATGTTATCAGCCCAGCAGCTTGACTCCGGCACCTTGAGGCAGGCAGATGCCCCCAGATCTCCATTCCCTGAGTTCAACATGACTCCAGGACCTCCCCGATGCACAGAAGAGAAAGGATCCTGGCAGACAGGGCGCCTTGGCGAAGGGTGGTGGGGGGAGAAGGGAGCAAAGTCAAGTAATTTTAAAAATAAAGCCCCTTGACCCCTAGATGAGTAACTACCACCTGCCTTGCTGATGCCTGGACCAGCCAAACAACCCGAGGGTCAGAGTTTACCAAACGGCAGAGCCCACGTGCCTGTGGGCAGGATTGTAACACAGACCCTGAGTCAGAGAGACGCGCCAGGGGCTGAATCGTGCAGACGGGAGCTGGAGACGCAGCCCTGCGCCTCGTCCACCAGGCTCCCGTGAGCCGTGCTGTGCACACAGCACACAAAGGGAGAGGCTGTGCGGCCCTAACACTCCCGATGCAGTAACACCGCGGTTATCCAACTATGCCCTGGACGCCTGAAGCTAGCGCAGCCCACAGAGGGGCAAGGTGATCAGACTAAGACCCACGTGTCTTACTTTGCTTTGATGAGGCCTTAATAAATATACTGAGCAAGCCCCACTACAGAGGTGCAAAATGGAAATACTATGACTTTTCCATTTTATGTCCATTCTTCTCTAATTATCGTGCTTTCAAATTCTCTTGCTTGTCACTTCCAGCCTCTGCCTTCCAAGAGGTGGGAGAAAGCTCGTCTCCTTCCTTCCCTGGGTGACCGGGGCCGTCGGCCCTGCTCCGCAGCTCCCTAGCGCACATCCCGCCCCCAGCTGCTAACGCCATGCACGCGCACACGCACACATGCACACACTCACACTCACAGTGCAACCACACCCGGGCAGACGGGAGGAGAGTACCATAAACACTTCATCATCACACGCTTTAATAAAGCGGTGACACAATGGACGTGGAAGTAATGAATCTCACTTAGCTCAGGCAAAGGGATGGGAGCAGGCAGCAGAAGGGGCTCCGCGAAGAGCTAGCATTTGAGGCAGGAGGCCCTGGAAGGTTCCCACCGATCAAAGGGCAGCTGGAGGGGCAGCCAAAACAAAGGAGCAGAGGGAGGAAGGAAGGGCTGGCGAGTAACAGCTGTTCAGCGCCCGTGGAAGGAGTGGGCGTGGCGTGGGGAGAAAGGGAAAAGGGCACTGGGAACGTGGCATGGACCCTCTGGGATTCGTGGCCAAGGGACCGAAGAGGGTCACAGCAGCTCTGCTATCAGAATCCAAAGATTCACAAGTGTTTCTGAAGCGAGAATCAGCACCACGGGCTACACAAATAACGGGATGTATTAACGACCCGTGGTGTCGTGGTGGAGCCCACGACATGGTCTGTCCAACAGCCCCTGACCCCGTGGCCATCTGGAGACACTGTGGTAGGATATGGGCCCCGTCTCCGTTATCCAGCATCCGTTAACCACCATCCTGGGCTCCACGGATGCCCATCCCATCAAAACAGAATGGCCACCAGGGAAGCGGCGGTGGGTGAGTGAGCCAGTGCGGACAGTAGCCCAGCCCTTGTCCTGCCGGGGAGGGGAGGTCCCAGGAGCGGGGCCACCCCGACCCACGGCGCGAGCGTGGCCTCTTATCCGTGGTCCCCCAGCTCCCAGGTACAACACCAAGATTAGGGCCCGGATCAGGGGCATCCCCTACAGATCAAGCTACTTACGCCGAGTCTAACCAAGTACGTCTAATCTCAAAATCTGAGATCGTTTAAAAACAAAAGGCATATAAGCACATCGTTGGTATAGAGTCTCTGGAAATACGTTCAGTTGGAAACCGCAGACGCGCACCTCTGGCCCCAGAGTCCAGCTTAAGAGTCCAAGCAGAAATGAGGCTTTCGCTTACGCTCAGGAAAATAAACAGATTAACAGGATCCAAGTCAAGCCGCTAGCAGAGGTTGGTTTTTCTGTGCCAAAAGACAGGCACCGCGAGTTTCCCCAAACAGGTTATCATTTTAACATTGTAAAGCACTCGGCTTATTTTTTAAGAAGCAAAACTACCATTATCTCTGCACGCCCCATATCGCGGCTCTGAAGCGCTTCCGCGTAACAAACCAACCGTCAGCGATACGGGCAGGGCGATCACGTGTGTGCCGTGCCCGACGGCCAGCCTTATCAGACTGCAGCCGCATTAATCCTTTCCTTACATCTGAAATCAAATAACTTTCCGGAGAGAGGCTCCAGCCTCACGAAGGGCAGTTCCACTGGGAGACGGTGAGTGGATTTTAACAGCACAATATGGTCGGAAATAAATAGATAAGCGTCCGCCTCCACGGCTCCGGCTGAGCACTCGGAACTCGGGACTCCGTCAGAAAGACACACACAAGTGTCCCGGGTCGCACGCGGCGTCCCTGTCACATCCGTCCTCCCTGAGAGCGACCAAGAACTCGGGCCGTCAGCAAGACACCCTCCGTGGTGCCATGTCCAGCGGCAGGTGGTGTAACCCGCGTGGCGTTTCAGCAGGAAGGAAATAATATTATTTTGGAACCGATAAGGGAGAAAGGCAATAAGACCCTTCCTAGATGACCACGAGGAGAGCATGGCTTCCTGACAGAATAACCGCCTTTCCAAGGGAGGGAACGCTGGGCTCCCGGCCCGCACAGACGGACAGGGAGACCCAGCGCGCCGTCCGCCCTCCTCATCTGGGGAGCTGGCCCTGCTCCCCAGGGCTCACAGCAAGTGATTGATTAGTGTCTCCTTGAAGCAGCCACCTTAGAGAGCTACGGGGAGCTTTTCTTTGCACATCACAGAATGATGTCCTTCCAGAGCCCTCCTTTCAGAGCCCAACAGCGGGGCCTGTCTCCGCAGCCCTGAGCACCCACGGCAGCGCTCCCGGAGGACGGAGGCCTGGCTTCCAGAGAATTCTCTTCTCCGTGCCTCTTCCGTAGAGACAGGAAATGCCACCCGGGACACAATTCCAAGTACAAGCGCAGAGTCCTGCTCCCGAGTCCCCGCGCTCTCAGGCCGCTGCCGTCTCCCCCCTGCACCCTCCCCCCTCGTCAGCTCATGCAAACCCAGGGGGTGGGTCCCAGAGTCCCACCTGCCTCGGCCCAGACCCTGGCATGTCTGGCATGTCGGTGTGGGACCCCAGCTCTCCTTTCCTGTGATCTGTTTTCCACTGGGAAGACGCAAAAGTAAGGTCCCCTCTCACTGCGACGGAGCCGTCCAGTTCATACAGCACCTTTGCTCACGTCCCTGGGCGGCGGGGGGGTGGGGGTGGGGCCTCCAGGCCGATGGTGCTGGAAAATCAAATCCCTATTTTAAGTTCACATGACCTCACGCACCATGGGGGGTGACAGGTGAGAGGCACTAATGTGACATCAGGTGGCCCGGGAGACTCAGAACCTGCACGCAGACGCGGGAGCCTCTTTGCCGCGGCCTCTTGTTCTGAGACGCTGGAGCCAAGCCCGCGGGCCCGCGCCAGCCCACGGGGACTTAATCCTGCTCATGAAGAAATCAGGAAGGCAGCCCGCCGGCCCCTCCATCACGCTGATTCAGCGAGGCCGGACGTGAGGACTGTCTTCTATCACTTAGGAGGAAGGGTGCCCTTGTCAAGGGGCTGGCGTAACACAGCAGAAGACGCGCGATCCGAAGGGCATGGGGACGTTAACCCACCAGAGCGCTTCTTCCCCAGGGAGGCCCCTCCGGGTTTCTCTGATTGCTACGGCGTCTGCTCTGCTCACTCCAACTTGCATCCAAGGAAGGCAAACAAGACGGGAGAGGTGGACAGATAAGATGAGGAGGCGCTTACCTCCCCATCCCCCAATTGATCCCTCTGAAGCTCCAGAAAGTTCCAGAGCCTCTGTGCGCTGGGACTCCTACCTAACAAGTGGAAACAAGCCCTTTCTAATTTTAGGGGCTGCCACAAAAGGCTGCCACTACCATCCTGTTTAAAAGCCAGAGATGCTGAGGGAAAACCACACAGTGTTTTCAAATGCAAATCTCCAGAGCAGGGCCAGCTCAATGACCCAGAAGCACAGGGCAGGTTTAGGGGGGACTGAACTGCTGCGGTAAAAACACACCTGCGGTTTCCAGGATTAGGCGTTTGTTCAACGTTTGAGCCAAAAATACCCAGGGGAAAGACTCTCCCTCTTTGGAGAAGCTTGTACCTTGCAAAGGCACCACCACTCAACCACCAAGGAAAACACTTGAAGCTCACACTATACTCCCCCCCCACCAAAGCCATTTTCAAAGGATCTGAGACTCCAAATGGATTTCAAAGGCCCCTGTAATTTTGGCAGCATGACATTTTATGTCTTATAAGGTATTTTTATTAGCCAGGATTGTAGAAAATTGTCGTTTACCAGCCATTAACCTTTCAAGCATGTAACTATTTTTTTCCCCATGTGGAAGTAGATCTTACAGTTCTCTGCAGATCAATCCTGAAGCTGTCCAGCTCCTTTAAGAGGAAAAAAAGGCATTCCGAAGCCTCCCGGTTCTCAAGAAAATATTGAGTCCCGTAATTTTACAGACTTTTGATCACCATTTTATCACCTTCAGCCCTGCCTGGCATTCTGTTTTTCATCTTAAGATATTCAGAACTAGTTAAGACAAGTGATCTAACCCCTTCTCTGTCCTGAGGGTAGGTGAGAAGCATCCGGCTTCACAGAGGGGAGAGCGTGCGGCCCAAGCACACGCGAGTCAGCCTCTGACCCCACGGGCATGTCCCCGCTCCAGCTCTGAATATGACCCGACGTGATCCGATCACACCCCAGCCTGTTTATAAGCAAGCACAGGGATAACTCACGTCCCCGCGTGCCCCTCCACGAGCCCACAGAGCTCGAAGGGAGCCAAGCCGTCATTTATTTGTGCAATTTTAAACACAGGCCTTTCGCCGAAAGGTATCTGGCCACGCGTAAGAATGTAAAGGCCGCAAGGGAAGAAGTCCCCAAACAAAGCCATAAAAACCTTACGGACGGAGCCGCCATCTCCCGGAACACTACCGCCCCGAAGGCCAGCTCCCTGCATCTCCAGGCTAGACCCTCAACGGAGGGGCCCAAGGTCATCTGCCAACAACCAGGGCGCGTGGAGAAGAGGGGTGGCCGCAGCCCCGGGTGCCCCGCTCACGCATCAGGAATGTGGCGCTTTCTCCCAGGGTCTGCTTCCTGCTGGGGCTTGGACGGGGCTGCAGCCCCACCGGGGAAGGAGAGAAGCAGGCAGGGGAGATACCGCGGAGCTGAGGGGCACCTGCTGCACTGGTGTGACCGGGGGCAGCACAGCCGGCCGGGTGCCGCCTCCCGCGTGTCCCGCACCCCGCACCCCGCAGGGCCCTCAGGACTCGCCTGCGAGCCCGGGACTCTCATCTGCCCATCTGATGCCCGCTACTGCCCAGCACTGCCTGCAGGGACAGCGCGGTTTCTCACACGGGATGCCAACCCGTGACCCTGAAGCTCTGAGCCCTTGGACCTAACAACCATCGGCCTCCCTGGGAGATGGTCAAATAGGCGGGAGCCCAGGCCACATCCCCAGGGTTTCTGACACGGTGGGCGTGGCGTGTCCTGGGGCACCTGTAACAAATGGTCACAAACTTCGTGGCTTAAAGTGACACAGATTTATTCTCTTGAAGCCAGAGCCTGAAGTCAAGGTGTGGGAAGGGTCCTTCCTGCCTCTTCCAGCCTTTGGTGGCTCCACGCGTCTGGGGCTTGTGACTGTGTCTCTCTCTCTGCCTCCCTTCACGTGGCTTCTCCCCCGTGTCTCTGTGTCTCCTCTTCTGTCTTGTATGAGGACACCTGTCACTGGATATACCCCCCCCCATCATCCAGGGTAATCTCAAGATCAAGACTTAACTACACCTGTGAGAGCCTTTCTCCAAACAAAACCAGCCCCAGGGGCTCCAGGGAGATGTAGCCTTCGGGGCCCCACCATTCAGCCCAGCCCGAGGCTCTGGGAGGGGACTCAGGGTCTGCCTGCGGGGGGGAGGGGGGCTCTGGGAGGGGACCCAGGCTTAATAAGCAGTCCCTCAGCCACACTCAGGCGTGCTATGGCTCTGCTCTTCAGATGTGGAAACTGAGGCCCGGAGAAGGGAGGGCACCCCAGCTCAGCCCCTCTCCCAAGAAGGCCCCTGACTGAGCCCACGCTCTCCCCTCAGCCCTGCTGGAAGCAGAAGCCCGGGGGCCATGAGCTTATTAGCAAACGACGGCTCCCCCTCGGCTTCCCAGGCAGACGGGTGTCAACGGTGCGCAAACTTACACTCGGCTGGAAAAACCAGCAACAAAAGTCCGGCTCCTTCCAGTCAGGTGGACGGACACCGACCGGCACGCAGTCCTCAGGGAAGACCCGGAAGAGGAGCCTCTCTCCTCTGACTTGTTCAAAGACACGGAGAGAAAGGTCCTTCCGGGGCAGGTGCAGGTCTGAACCCCCCACCTCGGGGCTGGAACTTAACTGAACTACATTCCAGACCAGGCCAAGGCCGCCTCCGTCTGCACGTGCGGCTCCTGCCGGTCCCTCCCGCCCTCCGGGAGCCCGGGCAGGGTGGCGCTCTTCCGCCCGTGGATATTTATCTGTCACCGAGGCTTACCTTAATCCTCCCTAAGTCCCCACACGCTGTCAGCAAGAAAACAGTGAAACCAAACACGGCGATGTTTACAGCAGCCAGACCGGAAGGCGCTGCGGGCTCTGGAGCCTCAGCTCGGCCTTCACACCCTCAAGCGGCAAATCGCATCTCGGGACCCAGGAGGAAGCTGCCAAGCAGGGTCCCAGCTACGGACACGGGACACGGTAGGCGGGGGCTCCTGCGGTGAGGCGGGCCTGGATGAGGGCCGCCCATCAGGCTCCCCGGTCGCTCTGGGTCCCCGCTTCCCCTGCAGGGATGTGGGGGTGCCCACGTGGGGTGCTGAGGACCCCTGGGAACTGCATGGAGAAATGCAAGGAGGCACACGAGGGAGCAGGAAACGGACGTGTGTCCCTCCGTCACCACACCTGCGAGGCCCCAGGACGTCTGTGTCACCTGACCTGCACACGGGTCTCTGCGGAAGCAACCTTGAGATTGTGAATCTCGGGTCATCACCCAGGGGTGCAAGGCCATCACAAGGGTCCTCATAAGTGGAAGAGAGGCAGCCGGCTCAGAGGTGGTGATGTGGGCACAGGGGCGGGTGCGGGGACAAGCACCGGGGTGGTGGTGAGGTCAGAGCCTCCAGAGGGAACCAGCCCCGTCCACACCCCGACTTAAGCCAGAGGACCGGCCGGTGCTGGGTTTCTGGTGTCCAGAACAGAGAAGATAAATTTGTGTCTTTTCGGCCACTGAACATGCGGAGGCCTGGACCACACTAAGAAACTAACACGGGCCGTGACCTGGGTGAACTCCTGGAAAAGTCGTGCGGGGCGGGGGGGGGTGGAAATTCACAGGGACCCGGGCACAGGGCACAGCACCAGGTGTGGGGGCGTGACCTGCGTGACCCTGAGCCCGCAGGGGTCTGGAAGGCGTCAGGTGAGAGGGCGCGTCAGCATGTGGGGAACCGCACCTGCCCTGGCGTGGCCGGAGGGACACGGGCCTGGGAAGAACGGGCACCTGGTCAAAGGTATTTAGGTGGGTTTGCTTTGCTTTGTTTTCCTTCCTTTAAGAACGGGAGTCCGGGAGCCAACCTGAAACAGTGCCGGAGGCCACCAGGAGAGGGCAGCCCGGAGCGCGGGCAAAAAGTCACCCGAATTCTGAGCCCAGTGGGCAGCGTGCCACGGCCCCCTCTGGGGACAAACATCAGGGGCGGGTGCCGTCAGGCTTCACAAGAACACACGTGTGAGAACTTTGTCACCCTCGATGCAAAGAAACTCACTCACATCAGGGTATTTTTTTACCGTGGAATTCACTTGAAGTAAAGATTGCTCCTTCAGAAACTCAGAATAAGCAGTATTTTCTCTGGAAAGAGGAATGCTTGCTTGTTCACTTGTTCTCAGGTCATGATTAGTTCTGGCATCTACTTAGGTCTGCTTCAAAGGAAGAGAGAGGGAAGGANGGCACACACATCCGGCCAGGAGAAGGTGCCAGAAACCTTCGAGCCACGGTCCTTGCCCCCCCCCCACCTCGGGGTCCAGGATCATGGGGCTCCTCGCTGTCCCCAGTGCTCGAATCACCCGTGTCCCAGCTTCCTGCCCGCAGGCCTCCTCTCGGGGTCTCTCCTGGCCTCCCCCCTGCGCTGGCAGGGCCTGAGAGCCCCCTGCGCCCCGGACCGTCTGCTACAACCCAGGACCAGGGGGCCCTGCTGGCCTCACGGAAGCCTGGCTCTGCTGCCCCGGGGCCGGTTCTGCGAACCCAAGGTGCCGGCAGAGTTTGGACCCACTTCAGATGAGCCTTCCCACATCAGTGACGCCTGCCCGGCACCTCCTCAGACACTGGGCCTCTGTTTGCTGCAAACGTCCAAAACGGGAAACAATTAGCACGTCTGAATGCTTGATAATTGCTAATTTTCTGATGGTGCCCGGAACATCTGGGGTATCTTGTGTGCACGTGACCTCAGCACTCGGGAGTCATCTTTGCACACGGTCCGTGGGAGATCTAAATGAGCTACGGGCGCGGGTCTGGACAGACAGACAGGGAAGGCGGGCCTGGACAGACAGACAGGGAAGGCGGGCCTGGACAGACAGACAGGGAAGGCGGGTCTGGACAGACAGACAGGGAAGGCGGGTCTGGACAGACAGACGGGGCAAATCAGCACCTTCTGGCCAATCTCCCGGCCTCCTTACCCGATCATCAGCTTCTGATCCATGAAACGGGACCAGCGTCACCTCACGGGCGGAGCTTTCGTGGGGATCACACGGGCGCTGTGGGGGGGCCGCAGGCAGTGTGGCCGGGACTCGGTGTTCGTACAGGACCACACACAAGGCCTCGCGACTCCTCTTCTCGAGAGGCCGCTTGAACACACAGGTCTGAAGCGCAAAACCTTCATCTTTAAGCCACAGCGTCTGTGAGTGTCACCCTCACGTCTAACTGCTGTGTGAGCTTCCGGCACGGAGGGTTTGGATTCGGTGACAGGTGATTATACGCACACGGGGCAGAAGTCAGAAGACGGGAGTCCTGACGCGCTGTCCCAGTGTGCAGCGGCCGCGCAGGCCACGAGGGCCGCGTCCACGGCAGCGGAGGGCCACGCTGCAGCAGCCGCCTCTTTCTGGCCACCAGCCACCGGGACCCTCTCTCCGCATGAGCTTGGACTCTGGGACGACACCCAAAGCCGTGCTTTTCCAACCTTACCTCTCATCCCACGGAAGCCACTTTCTGTGGCTATAAACCTCCTCCTCTAAATCTCCTACTTGCGCCACCAGGCAAAAGTGGCTCAGAGAAAGAGTGCTGAAAACCTAAAGCCACACCAGCCCCCTGAAAAGGCAAGGCTGGCCCCAAACACAGCCAGAGGGGTGTCGCGGTCTCCGGCCAGCTCTTCACGGTGGGCTCTGGGTGCTCCTTCTCGGGGACCCCCAGGCGGCTGTCAAACGGGGCCACGGAGGACTTCATGCTCCCAAAGGAGCACTCCTCCGGCGTCCAGAGCCAGGAGCGTGCCGGCGTGGGGCTGGCGGAGCCACCCGTCGGGGCGCCGTCCTGCTCTGCGCCCACTCGCCCCCACCTCTCATGGAGGCCAAGGTCAATACTGCGGACGGAGACTAAGTCCCAACACCTGCTCTTCCTGGATGAGGCTGGCTAAGAGACCAGCAGAGACTACACCCCATAGTGGGAGGGGGAGACAGGCAGCCTGGCCTCAGACACGTGACGAATCACCCACATCCTGGCCAGGGACTCCAATGTGGTGACCGTGCGTTTCATCTGCCCAGCAAATATTTACCAAGTGCCCACAGCACGCTCTCTGCAATCCAGGGTGCTGGGCTTGGATATCAGTCTAGGCCACTAAAGCAAGACAGAGGTCAAGGGCCAACGAACAAAGGATGGTCAGAAGGACCCCAAAACCTGGGTGTGGGTCAGAGGATGAAATGTGCTCCGAGCTTCCAGAGGGAAGGACAGGCACTTGCTAGTGGGCACAGTGCTGTTTCCCTAAGTCGGGGGTTGCATCGGGCTACACACAACAAGAAACCCAACCGTGGCACGCTGGCCACGTTGTTCTCGCCCCTCAGGGGACGACGAGCCCACAAGCTACCTGCATGTCCTTCGAGGACACCACCTAGGCTGCAGTTCCTGCTCTGCTGTCCCTCACAGTCACAAGATGGTTGCTCTGCCCCAGACATCGCATCTGTCTTCCAGGCAGGAGAAAGAGGTAAAAAAGCAAAAAGCAGAAGGCATGACCAGCTGAGTCTGTTCCTCTTTATCAGGAAGGAAACCGAACAACACAAAACAGCCTTTCGCAGAAGCATCATCATCTAACAGTAACCTGACCGGGCCCCACTGACTAGAACTGCCAGCCTGGAGTGCGGGAGGCCACCCGCTGTGTGAGCATCTTACACGGGACCAGGCGTGTGCCAGGTGGGTGGGCACAGAAGGGCGTCAGTGAGGAAGAGGGCCGGGAGGGTGCCTGCCAGCCAGCCTGCAGCGTCCGCGGCTTCCAAGTGCACGTGGCTGGTGTGTCGCCGCTCCCGCTCCCCTGCGGGTCACCAGGGCCCCGCCCTCAGGCTCCTTCACCTGAGAGTCGGCCCACACGGCACGCGGGGCACGATGCCGGGGGCTGGGCGGGCAGAGGACTTGCTCACCTCCCGCCCTGCACCTGGGGACGCCTTCTGCCCCGGCAGGAGCCACCTGTCCACACAGAGGTGGCAGGGAGGCTATTTTCAATGGCCTTGGTGCTGTGGCCGCGCCGATTACGCTGTGGCAAATGCTTACATGCCGACTCCAAACACCTGCGTTTGGACGGCCTGGGACCGACCCTCCCTCTCTGCGCGTGGCATGCGCCCGGGTCATTCGTCCCCTGGCACGGCCAGGTAGGGCGCTGGACGCAGACGCCGAGGCTGGTCCCTCTGCGTCCGCCCCTCCTCCCCGCCTCCTCCCTGAAACGGAAGCCTACTCGCTCCGAGGACACGGCTCTACCAGGTGGTGGATCATAATAGCTCTAACCCAGATATGACAACACAATCTTCTCCCTCCCGGCCTCCCCGCCCCGGCAGCTGGGAGTGTGGGACACACACTGGGAACGCGGCGTGTGACCTAGCTGCAGCCAACGGGAGCCGCGAGCCTCCTGACAAAGTGCTTGCTCTCCTGGAATGGGGAAGGGGTGCGGATGGTGCTGCCCCTTCCTCCTTCTCCAAACTCAAATGCAATGCCTGGAGCCACAGCAGCCAGTTTACAACCATGAGGTGATAACCTGAACCGACAAAGTGGAGACGGTAAGGCAAAACCAGGCATGTGATGGCGCCTGCCACCGATAAGCCGCCGTCCCAGCCCGCGACCGGCTCTCGCCTCACCCTTGCGTGAGAAGAATGAACCCCCATTCATTTAAGATTCTGGACGTCAGCTTTTATCCTGTTGGCTGAGAATGTTCTGAAATGATATAAATAGTAAACCAGAGTGACAGGCTGCTGCCCTCGCGAACTTTCGGGTTTAGATAAGGGAGGTGACTGAGAACAGTCCTCCGATGAGGGAGCCGAGCGTGGCCCGGGGTGCACGACGGCCCCGCACCCACGTGGGACGGAAACACAAAGGCTCATCAGCAGAAGCAGACCCCTCTTTCCCGTGTTATTTGAGCCCACGCTCCCTGGGTAAGGTCCAGCCCCCATCCACACGTTTCTACTCACACGCCGCCTCTGCTCCAGCCCTCAGGGGAGGAGGAGGTGGGTCCCCACCGCACAGCCGGTCACCACCCGTCCTGGGGCAGTCTCACCGTGAAGGCGCTCTGGGTTTTCCAGAACTCTGCCCGCCACAAGAGAGCAATGCAGGTCACCGCATCAGCTGCAGCCGGACCGTTAATTATTAACAAAGCCGAGAAAAAGACACCGGCTCAGCAACCGGCCCACACTCAGCCAACCATGGCTCCCAGAACGTTCCATCCGGGCCCAGGGAGAAACAGCTTAACCGTGCTATTATAGATATTGCCATGCGCCGGTGATCACGGCCTTGGTGAACTACCCTGAAAACAAAGCCACGGTCAAGAGTCCGTGTGACCACATCCACGTGCTGCTGGAGAAGCACACGCAGGAAAGAGAACTCGGAGGCCATCTAGCAACATACAAGCCAGCGGGGCAGACGCCCCCCACTGCCACGCTCCGCAGCTCCGCTGATCCGAAGGTTCACAATACCATAGTATTTGCTACCCTACTGGGGAAAACTATTTTAAGCCTAATTAGCATGAAATTTTTAGAATGGAAATGCTTTTCATTTAGACATAAAACAAAATGCCACGACATTTCTTCCATCCATTTATCATAAATAAGTTAATTACCACGTAACAAATCGTTCCTTCTGGAATCTGGAGGTTTGGGGCTGCTGGTAAGCTGACTCAGGCACAGAGAAGGAGCCACCGAGCAGTCGTTAATGGCTTTCGGCGCACTCATAATAAAACGGGGGCTCCGCGAGGCTTTGCTCGTCACATGAAGGTTAAGCTCTCTCCGTTGGAATAACTCAATTATAAGTAGTCATTATCAGTTTAACTTGATTCCTACCAGAATAACAAAACTGCTGGTGCCTCCATCTTATTTTGGATGCATACGTCTTCACTGCAGCCTTGTCATTGGCGAAGTTTGTACACAGAAAGAGAAATTTTTATCTGTCCTGGTTTGAATGTATGTCAGCGTTGGCTTTTGCCTCCGTATCTGCAAAAATTATTTCTAGGATAGAAAACATCTCTCTGTCCCTGGGAACAGTGTGGTGAAGGGGGGTGCACGCAGGGCCAGGCGAGGCCATGGGCCCCAGCCACTGGGACATAGCGCCCGTCAACCTGCGTTGAGCTGCGCCACATCTCAGGTACAAGTAAGGGCCCAGAAAATGGGTCCCGCACCCGTGAAGCACGTCTCCTGGTCCAAGTTCACCTACCGCGATGGGCTCTTCACCCCCCACTGGGTGAAAACCACCTGGGCTCACGACAGGCCGGCGTCCAGCCAGAGAGCACGGCTTCCCCACAGCGCTGGCCAAGAGCAGAGGGGCCAGCTCGCCACCAGGAGGGAGCCTGGACGCCTGTCAGAAATCCCACATTTCATCATAAAAGGTCTGAGACTCTGCCGTTCTCTTCCACGGTAGGTAGTACCCATTACTCAAACAGAGGCCCTCTTTCTGAAATTCCTGGGTACAAGCGAAACTCCAAGATCGTATCAAGAGCAGCTCGGAGCCCAGCCTCCAGATCAGCACACAGGGGCACCACAGTGCCCGTTATGTGCAACAGTACAACGTACTCAGAAAAAAAGAATGTTCCAGGCCTTCCCTGAGGGCACAGGGATGCTGTGAAGACCAATCCATCCTGAAAGAGAGTCTGCCCTGGCGAACTCTGAAATCACATGCACCGTGCGATTCACAGAGCATCTCCTAAGGCTCCCACCACATATGCCTACTCAGGCAACACACTCAATCTGCTTCTGGCCGACTGCTGCAGATTTTCTTTTTTGGGGCAAGGGCAGGAAATCCAAGAAAGACCCCACAGATCATGCCCTTAGCCGTCAACGCAGATGACAACAACCGGGTCAGGGGAGTTGGACTCAGTAGCAAATAAAAAATCCTGGTCCACATAACCAAGAACAAAGCAGGTAAGTGACCAAACTCTGTCTCCAAGGACCAGGATCTGAGAAATCACCTCCCCCACCCAAAGGAGCTGCTGTCAGCTCTTGAGGGAGAATCTGAGATTCTCTGAAATCCGAATCTGGGAGGAAGTCAGCAGTGAGGATTATTTTGTCGTGAGAGCTGAAATTCAGCTCCGAAGCTTTATCCAAAGTTTGCTCCTCCGTCACTCCCAAATCAGCAAAGAGCTGCTGCTTCTGGGAAGGCGCTCAGCCACGGTGTCCGCGGCAGGATTTGGAAACCTCACAAGAAGGACTGATTGATTTCCCCTCCCGCACAAATGGAAAGTTTAATTAGTTTGTCTCGAAAGGGAAACAGATCAACATGCAGAATGATCTACTGTCTCTTGACTTTTGAAGCTGCCTCTGACGTTCCCGTCGCCAATGTGGATATAATCCTACAATTACGATAAAGCTAATTGGTAGTTCCCTCCTGCATGTGTGTTTTCGTGTTATCAGTGGGGTAGTAATGAAAATGAATACCACATTTGTGAACAGAACGTCTGTGGGTTTATTTACCGCATTTCCAACAACATCGTCTGCTTTATCATGCATTTCAAAGCAGGGATAATTTAAGAATCCAGAATTTCATACATAAAAATACTTAGCAAGAAAGTCTCTCCCTGCACATTATTTGGGTGACGTTACATCCGAATTCCAATTTGTTGCCCAGGAAATGATTCACCTCACTCAAAAATGACAGGCATTCTGAATCATTCACCTGGGACGCAAAATGCTTTGAGGTCCAGGGAGCCGCACCTCACTGACCTCACAACCATCATTTGGCAAAGAGCCTGCCTCAAAGACCGCCCCAGCCCGCCTTTTCCATGCAAAGGACTCTCCAATCCAGAACACAGTGTGCGATTTCTTCCCACCCTCCACGCCATCCCCCCTACCTTTGAGAAGCTTCTCTCCTTCCAGAATATTCTCGGAGATAAGCGCTGTGTAGTCTTCTTCAGAGAATCCAGCCTTGCACGTCTCCCTGGCTGTAAGATCCCCACTGTGGGCCTGAGAACAGAGAGACACGCAGTTGGGACAGATGTGAAGTTGGCAGAAATTTAATCCAATGGCTGTTTCTCAGTGGCTGCTGCAGGCAGGGTCTTGCCTCTGGCGACGACAGGGCCACGTGAGCCACAGCCTGTCCCCAAATGGAACGCACCCTGCTCCCCTGCTCTCACGGGCTCCCCCGGTCCAGCAACACCCTCACGGGGGATTCCGTTCAGACCCCACGGAAGCCTGAAACCCCCGAGCACCCAACCCCATATAACAGGCTATTTCCTCGACACACAGACACACACGCCCGTGGCCGAGGGTGGATTATCAAGCGGGCGCGGCGGGAGAGGCACGCCAGCTAAGGCTGAAGCGGCACTCGGAGCCGTGTGCTGGGGTCCTCGGGTGGGACCGCGCTCTCGCCGGGAAGACCCCTCCCTGTCCTGTGCTCGGCCTCCTCGTGACCGGGTGACAGGGTGAGACGCCTGCACGATGGGACGGACAGGACGTGAAGGATGCGCGTGTGTCACGGCGCCAGGCTGCACTTGCCCTGACTGCGCGTCACGGGGAGGGTCCTCTGCTTCCCAGGCTGGGGAGGCGGGAGCCCAGTGCGGATGAGGGGGCTCCGCTGGACTGGCCTGGGCACAGGGGTGCAGGCCGGGAGGAGGGCAAGCTGATGGCAGGGATGCGGGTCTGGGGGGGGCCTCTCTGTCCCCCAGAAAGGAAGGTCTGAAGAGTGTCTGAAGACAGGCAAGGAAGCCACGGACAGGAGGAGGTGCAGCCGCGGCAGCCCTGACGGCCACTGCCCCTCCGGGCCCCAGAGCTCAGCTTACGCCCTCTCCGTGGGTCACCAGGGAGGCAGGAGGTGGCAGAGTAAGGCAGGCGGTCCTCCCGGAGGCCACTGAGCGCTGGGCGGGGACGGAGGCTCCCCAAGTCTCGGCTCCACCCTCCAGCCCTCCCACCTCCACTGGGCTGGACCCTTGTCCGCCCTTGGGGCCCCATCTCCGACTCCAAACAGGTGACACAGCTCCCCTGACTGACGGAAAGGGTGGGTGTCCTCCGGTCCTGCCCAGAGGGAGGGGCTGGGGGCGGGCTGGAGGCTCTGGCCAGGCTGGGGGG
>NW_027528865.1:1767728-1813341 GCF_008692635.1 Crocuta crocuta | reverse complement strand
CCTCCCCGAAAAGCCCAAGGGGACAGCGAGGGGTGCGGGCTCGGTCCTTGGGGAAGCTCCAAGCCGCGGCCCCGCTCCTCGCGAACGGAGCTCCACAGAGGACTGGGGCCCCGGAGGGGAACTCGGCCGGGAAAGTTTCGCCCCGCCCGGGCGAGGGGCGAGTGCAGCCGGAGCGCCCCGCAGCCTCCGAGCGCGCCTGGGGGCGCCGCACTTGTTTATCTCCGAGGCTGCAAGCGCGCTGCCCGGAGGAGCAGCGAGGNGCGGGGGGAGGGGGACAGGGCGGGGACCTGAGGGCTGGAGCGGGCACGGGGTCCTCCCCCGCCCCCCCACCACATACCCTGGGCGCCCCCTCTGGAAGGGGAGCCCCCATGCTTGGGCCAACTTCCTGCCCGGCCCACGGTGGGAGGGCGCTCCCCTTCTGTTCTACACGTTCAGGGCGCCTTCGCACCGACTCCCCGGCCCGGGCCCGCCTCACGACAGGCCCCGCACCCACGCTGGGCGGTCGGGGGTCACCCCTGGGAGACCAGGCGGGCCGCGGGGAGGGCGCCGCGCCCACCAGGCTGTGGTTCCGAAGCGGGCGGTGCTGACCCCCCAGCGCAGCGCAGAGCCCTGGCCGCGCTGCGCCCCTAACGACCGGGCACGCGGCTAATTCCTGTGTGTGCATCGAAACACGCTGCTGGGCCTCCGAGGCCGCGAAGGAAGGGAGAGGCCCGCGGAAGGACAGGGAAGGAATGTTCCACAGAAGAGCTGTGTCAGGAGTGTCCGCGCCTCCGCGCCGGCCGCCAGGCCCGCTCCGTTTGCTCTGCTCCGGTGACTCTGAACTGGGGGGACACTTCTTTAAGGGAGCATCGAGTGAAAAATGGGTGCGGCTTGGAAAGTGAGTAAATGTTTCTTGCACGTTTCCTTTTGGCTTGGAGATTTAGGGAAAGTGGTTTAGTTTGCTCAGATATTTGAAATTTCTTTGTCTTGGTTTGGAGGAGCTCTGTGTCCAGAATACATTAGTTCTGGTTTAAGAAATGCGCTGCAAAGGAGGGGGGAGAGGATTGAGTGCAAGTGCAGAGCTCCAAGGTCAGAGCCAAGGGGGCAGGAGAGCAAAGAGCCGCTGAGCCGCCTTTTCTCCCCCCTCGGGGCCCTCCCACCTGGGCAGGGTGGTCTGCTGGTTAGCGCAGTGCCCGCTTCAGACCTCACGGAATCGACTAAGCCAGGCGGAATGGGCTAAGCCAGGGAGCCGGGTTAGGTGTAGATGCAAACCCCCAGCTGACGCACATTTTCTGGCCCCTTAAGCGTGCGTGGCTAGTAAACAGAACAGCACATCTGTACCAGACCCGCCACACCTCGCCCTGCACCTCGGCACATTCCTGACCCGGTGGGGGCCTACAGGCTGCAGGTCTTCATGGCTGAATGTGCCGGGCTTATCACAGTCACACTTGCACAGAGGTCCTGCGTCACCAGCAAGGTTTCAGGGACAAATCCCCCCCGGAAATCCAGGCTGGGGGGAATTGCTTTCATGTGCTCACACCTCTGAAAGGCCCCTGCTCCTTCCCCACTCCTACCCCGAGGACTTTCTCACTGCCTGGAGAGCCCACACAGGCCATACCAAAATGCCCACGCGGGGACCTGCCTTTGTCTTCAGAAGGCCAGAACACAATGCAAAGTGTTCCTGACGGGGTGAGTTCCAGAACAGCGTTTGCTCCCCTGCACCCTGTAACCCGCTGGAGTGCAAACAGGCACGGCCACTTGAACAACAGAAAGGGTGGTGGTGGGTGGGGGTCCTGAGGCCCAAACACTGGATGACACACCTCCCTGTCTCCGACCGGCTGCTGAGCACCTGGACGGCCAAAGCACATCTCCACTCTGCACTTCCACACGGGGTATGCGCATCCGGAGAATATCCGCCTGGAGTTGGCCGCAGATGTACCAGGTTTGTGTAAATTAACTCCTGGAGTTGTCCTCCCTCCACAAGTGCGCTCTGTTTACACCCCCATTGCCCAGCGGGGCGAGGGGGTGCATGGAGATGCTGCCGTCCAGCCCAGGCCCCGCACCCCTCACGGCCCTTTCACTCGGCGTCTGCTGCCTTATGGGAACTCACATGTTCAGGCTTCCAAGGCCCTGCAGTAGCTGAAGCGAGTCCAGTAGAGAGCATTGGTTTATCAGGCTTGCTGTGAACGAAGCAGTGAGAATGCGTTAAGGGAGGAGGGAAAACTGATCTCAGATATACAGCAGTGGAGTGAGTCTAAAGGGTGGCCTGCAGCCAGGTACTTGAAGCGTGACCCCAGACCGGCAGCATCAACAGCCCTCGGGAGTCTGTTTAAAATGCAGAACCTCGGGCCACACCCCAGATCTACCATCTAGGCATCTGCATGGTAACCGACTCCCCTTCCTCTCTGCCTCCATCCTCAGATCATCTGCTTCAGAATCAGAGAGAGGCTCGGGAGAAGCTCAGACTCCTGGGCCCCACCTGAGACCTGAGGTCGTGGGGCTTTGGGGAATAGGGCCTGGGACCTGGCCTTGTAGCCGCCTCTCGAGTCGATGCTCATGTACCCGAGCATTTGAGAACCACTGGCCAATCCCACAGGTAAATAACATGTCCTGGGAGCCTCATAAAAATGCTTCTTCTTGGGCCCTGCCTTGGATCGACGGGATCTGGACTGCTGGGGGCAGAGCCGGGGACACAGCAGGAGGAAGATGGCCAGACCCTGTTACAGGGGCCCTGGGAGGACTCCATCCGGCCCTGACCTGCCTGGCCTCCCTTCTCCCTCCGGGGGCTCCAGTCCACCTGCACGAGAAGCTGCTAGATAAAGAACCCTAGAGAAAAGTGGGCTTTTGTTTCCAAGAAAGATTAAGACTACTCATTTGGGAGGGTGGCATGTGAGCGACTGTTTCCTCCCAACACCTGTAAACTGTTGACTGTAATTGGTCCACAGATGTTTGCTAAGCACACTTGCCGAGGTGGGTCCGGGAAGGGGCTCACCTCTAGAGGCAAATCAGACGCTTGTATCAGGGATACGTTTCCCTGCCTTTTCGTCTGCTGTCAGTTTGCTTCCCCCCCACTTGCCATTATTTTTTAGACACTTCAGTGTTAGATAAAAGCTGTTTTGTAAAGAAAGCAGTGAGATGCTAGTAAAAGATGCGTTTCTAGAATCCAACAGAATCTTTGTGGGCAGTTGAAGATATTCAAGCACAGTAAAAGCGAGTAAAATCATCCTGACACCCTGCCCAAGGACCCTCCCTGCAAGGAGCAGGAGAGAGAGGGGGAGAGAGGGGGAGAGAGGGGGAAGAACGGAGAGGGAGACAGGCTCTCACACCCAGCTCTCTCTGCTTCAGCTCTAATGACGCTCGGCCATTAAGCCCATCGACTGTTCTGTTGTCACAAACATCATGGTTTCCCTTTTAACGTTGCCTGATATTTACTGTGTCCCAGACTTGCCTGAACAGTTTCTGAATCATCATCTCGGTCATCCTTGCGTCCACAGAAGGCAGAGGTTCCCGGGGACAGAAGACGGGCCGTGTGGCCAGGCTGTGGCTCTGCACTGGGCAGCGGGTCTGAGCTGCCTGCAGCCTCTGGGACAGAAACCTAGGAGTAAAGCTGCAAACGTCCCTTGCCAGCCCCAGCCCGCACCCACCTTCGTCCTTTCCCAGCTTCCCCTGGTCAGGCCGGTCCCCCTCCCCACGCCCCTCCCCGGTCCGGGAGCTGACCTCCGACCCCACCAGGCTCGTGCATCCCTTGGGCTCCTGTGTGTTCGCCCTCCGTGCCCTCAGCCGGGACACCGTCAGCCTTTGTGTGGGAGGTGGTGCATCTCCATCACTCACGCCCCCCTCTTCGGGGTCAGCGCCTGGCTTTCACTGCTCTGGGGCTCCTGCTCGCCTTCCCCGGGCGTTCTGAGAGCCTTGAGGGCACTGGAGTGGTGTATGCACCCCCTCCACGGAGCCCAGAGCCCGGTGTCCAGTGGATGGATAGGCAGGGCCGTGGCAACAGCGGTGGCCCCTAGGGCAGCTCTGACGACCGTCTGGGCCACACTCCACGCTCCTTCCAGATCCAGGGCAAAACACTGAGGAGCCTGACCCAGAACCTGGGGCTGCCTGAGTCCAGACCCACACCCTCACCTGAGCCAGCACCCCGAAGCTGTGTTTGGAGGGAGACAGAACCCTGGTGGGTATGGTTCTCCGAGCCGCTGCTGCTCCTCCGGATCTGGGGCTGGGGGACAGGGACTTTGCCGCTTCAGAGACTTCTGTAGAACAGGGGAGCAGCTCAGAAGGGAAAGGGGTCGCTGTCCGGCCTGGGACTTGCTGGAGGAAGAGGTGTGTCCGGCAGCAGGCCGGGAAGGGCCCCCCCAGGACCCCAGCGGCTCTTTCGCTCTGAGTGTGGCTTCGCCCGTTTGTTTCCTGTCTGCTGTACGAAGAGGGGGAGCTCCGGCCGTGTGGGAGCAGGGACAAGTGTCACCAGTCACAGAGTGCTCACTCACGACCTTGCATGGTGTCGACTTGTCGTTGGCTGGTTTTTAGAAGCGGCTGACAGAAGGAGGAAGGGAGGTCAGGTAACTTCGGCTGGCGCGGGCAGACTGGTGAATGTCAGCGGCAGAGCCGCAGCACACCCGTCCCCGTGTCCCCGGGACGGCCGGGCCCCTGGCACCCCCTGACGTGGGACGGAGCTGTCACTGTGCGTCTCTCGGGTGCCCTGCATCCCCATAGCACCAGGGTGCGAGCAGGGAAGTGAATTTTCTATCCTTTTCCTGATTCCTTTCTCTCTTGCTTCTTCTCCCGAGCACATTGCACGTGCGTCCGCCTCCCTCTACCTGGAGCCTGAGGCCTGTCACCCCTCACCTGGACCTCTACAGCCACCTCCTCCCCTCTGCTCTCCCTGCAAACCGGGCCCTGCAGGGGCCCCTGGAAACGTGAATCTG
This sequence comes from Crocuta crocuta, assembly GCF_008692635.1. Classification (NCBI taxonomy): domain Eukaryota; kingdom Metazoa; phylum Chordata; class Mammalia; order Carnivora; family Hyaenidae; genus Crocuta; species Crocuta crocuta. The sequence goes on along the minus strand of NW_027528865.1, from coordinate 1,808,440 downwards.
AGAATGTCGCGTCAGTCCCCCCTGCAAACCCTAGGGTTGGACCCTCGACCACGTCTCTGTGGCCCACCAGGACCTATGCCTCCGGGCCCCACCCTGACTCCGCCCCCACACCAGGGCCTATGCCATTGGCCCCCACCCTGACTCCGCCCCCCCACCAGGACCTATGCCATTGGCCCCCACCCTGACTCCGCCCCCACACCAGGACTTTTGCCTTTGGCCCCCACCCTGACTCCGCCCCCACACCAGGACCTATACCATGGGTCCCCACCCTGGCTCCGCCCCCACAAGGCTCTCCTTAGAGCGGCTTCCGGCATCCGTGTCTCTACCTGCTGTCCAGAACTTTCTACCCCCATGTCTCTGCGTGGCTAGCTTCTGCTCCGCAGGCCTCCTGCTGGGGGAGGCGCTAAGGACCCCGCCCCGCGCATGCCTGCTGGCGCACCTCCCGCTAGGCCGGGACCGCTTGCTTCCGACACTCCGGCTTGGCTACGNCTGCCCGGCGCCCGGCGCTCTCCCAGCGCCCGGGCCCGTGCGTGCCCCGCCCAGCACTGAACAGACACGCAGGAAAGGGGCGGGCAAGGTGGGTCTCCTGGAACTTAACCTTGGAAGAGCGAGGAGGTCCCTCGATGCTGCACCCACCCGAACCCTTGCCTACGCCTGGAAGAAGGATGCCAAAGGCTTTTCTGCTCTTCTGGAAAACTCCAGGACAGAGGCACGGGAGCTGGGGCCAGAGGAGGCGCTTCAGCAGAACAAGCCCGTGACAGGAGATTCGGAAGGCGGGCTGGCGGCCGTGGTGTAAGCAGGGCGATGGAAACCAGTGTCAGAGGGGAGGGAAATAGATGGTGCTAGATTTAGGGGAAGGAGAGCGAGGCGGGGGGTTCTTGGAAATAGCAGACCAAGAGCCGCGATAAAACGCAGCAGAGACCAGGAACACGGAAGGCATGTGACCGTGGGTTTTACGCGTCAAATCGGTGCCTGGGCTGTGACACTGCGCTGGATGACACCCCAAGGGCTTCAGCTCCACCCCTCCCCCAGCGTTCCTGGGGACACAGCTGCCGCCTGCTGAGTGGCTTTCTGGATCCTTCCAGGTTACAGTCAGCTGGGCTTTGTTACCCAGCTTTGGGGGATCAGTGCCCATCACCTCCCGGGCACAGGACACGGGCCGCCGGGAGGTGGCTGACCCTTCGGGCAGTGGCCGGAGGTCCCGCCCCGTTCACTCATGCTCCCAGCATGCCGCTCTGCTGAGTGTGGGGCCGGAGACCCTCATCCCTGTCTTGAAGAAGCAAACCCGCGCTTTGCCTTCCTGGCGGCACCCCATTCTCCTTTCGCTTTCCGGATCTGGGGTTGAAGCTCTACCAGGAAAAAGCCTCAGAGGCGAATGGAGGAAGGCTCCTGCCTAAAACCATGACCCTCACCCATTAGAGATTCACTGCTTTGGGATAAGGCAGGGATTCTCAAAGTCCAGGTGAGCAACAGGACCCCCCGACAAGCATCTTAAGACTATGGAAGCTTGGACCCCAGCCCAGCCCTGCAGATTCAGGCTCAGTGAATTTCGGTTAGTGTTTGAGCAACTCTCTTCTAGGGGGTTCCCAGGTGACTCAGAATGCATCCCAGTGGCTGAGGCATTGAGTCACCTCCAAAGCCTACCATCTTGAATGTTCTATTGTGACAATGTTTGATACCTCTCCAGTAAGCGGGCTGCCTTGGGTTGGGCAAACAAATTCCTCTTTTGACGGCCAAAACCGTGGCGGGAGGCCAGGGTGGCGGTGATATCCATGTCCCGGTGGGGGATGAGAGTGGGATTCTCCGGACAGCCGCAGGGCCCTCGAGGCTGCTGGGCGCTGCGTGTGGAAAGGAGACCCTTGAAGAGAGGCCGTGGGGTGGAGACGTGGTCGTCCAGTCTACTCAACAGGCCATCCAGCTCTCAAGCTAAACGCTTGTGGAACTGATGATTCCTACGAACAAGATTTCCCCTTTAGCAAATGTCCTAGACCTGGCTCTCCTGCTGCAGAAGAGGCGAGTCCCAGGTGAATGAGTGGAGGCGGGTGCTGGGGCACTGGGGAGGCGGTGGGAGGGCGCGAAATAACCCACTGGGTGCAAGAGCCCTCTGCCCCAAGGCTGCAGAAAGGACGGTCCCCAGGGCCCCCACGGAAGGTCTCCAGCCAAGGCTGGTGCCGTAGAGCAGCTTTGAGCTGCTTGCCAGGGGATCGTGGGGACACCCGGGCAGCATCTGGTCTCGCCAGCGGGGTCCAGGCACCAGCCCAGCCACTCACTGCAGTCCTCACCCCCTCCCCGCTCCAGAAGTGGGCCTGGCAGCATCAGCCTCAAGGCACTAGTGAGAAGACGCCAGCACTTCCCCGGGGCTGGGACGCGGGCGCCATCGGCCCCTGTGCTCGGGGTCCTGGGGCTGTTGTTCCAGGATGGCACCGACGGGGTCCCGGGGGTTCCCGTGACACATGCAAACACCCTTACATGTCATGCGAGTACCTGCACTGCCCTCAGACCCCCTGTGCTCTGCCAGCCCATCCTCGCCACCCCAGGCCCCTGCAACCGCTGGCCTTTCCAGTCTCCATGGTTTTGCCTTTTCCAGAACATCATACAGTCAGAGCTGCACGTGTGCATCCTGTTCACATTGACTTCTCTCACTTGGCGATGTGCACTGAAGATTCATGTCTTTTTAGCACCGAATTACGTTCCGTTGTCTGGATGGGCATTTATTTATCCATTCACCTATTTAAGGAAAATTTGTTTGCTTCCATATGCCTGTTTCTTAAATGTTTATTTTTAATATTTTTAGTTTTTTTAATATTTATTTATTTTTGAGAGAGAGAGAGAGAGAGAGCACGCACGTGCATGAGTGGGGGAGGAGCAGAGAGACAGGGAGCCACAGAATCCCAAGCAGCCTCCGGGTTCTGAGCTGTCAGCACAGAGCCCCACGCTGGGCTTGAGCCATGAACCGTGAGATCATGACCTGAGCCGAAATTGGACTCTCAACAGACTGAGCCACCCAGGCACCCCCTATGCCTGTGTTTTTAAACAGTGAAGACCACAGGCTCTTGCCCTAGATGAATTTCAGGTAAGTCAGTGGCCTCTCCCCTGACTTCTGTGGTCCTTCTTCTTTTTTTTTTTTAATATAATTTATTGTCAAGGTGGCTAACATATAAGCATGTGTGGTGTGCTCTTGGTTTTGGGGGTAGATTCCCGGGATTCATTGCTTACATACAACACCCAGTGCTCATCCCATCAGGTGCCCTCCTCAGTGCCCATCCCCCAGTTTCCCCTCCCCCCACCAATCCTCAGTTTGTTCTCTGTATTTAAGAGTCTCTCGTGGTTTGCCTCCCTCCCTCTTTGTAACTATATTTCCCCTTCCCCATGGTCTTCTATTAAGTTTATCATGTTCCACACATGAGTGAAAACATATATCTGCCTTTCTCTGGCTGACTTGTTTCACTCAGCATAATTCCCTCCAGTTCCATCCATGTTGTTGCAAATGGCAGGATTTCATTCTTTCTTATGGCCAAGTAGCCCTGGATCCCAACCTGGGAGCCTCCAGCCCAGGCCCCATCAGGTGGGTTGGGTTAGTGCCCCAGCCTCTGGCCACGAGCTGGGGGTGGGCCCGTCCAGGCCCCCCCGCCATGCTGCAGCCCACTGGCGGTCCTGGCTCCGTGCCAGCGGTCTCTCTCTCCTCTAAATCCTGGAGAGCACCTTTCACAACACAGATTGTTAGACGCCAATTAACCAAGTTGCCCTCACTCTCTCCCTCTTAGGTACTTAAGATTCTGGAATTGGCAAGGATGAAGCACTCCGCATTTATAAATTGTCTCCTGCTTTTTGGGATCTCAGTGACTATTATGATTGTTCTCCCTTTCATTTATAAATTATTGCTGGGAAGGCACATTCTCAACAAATACTCATTGCTCTTAAGAGATAATCATCTGCACTGAGTGCCTCAGCTTTCTCCATGCAGGAGCCAGTTTTTGCACTTGAGAGTCAGTGTTGATAAGAATGTAGCAGAAGGTGCCAGAAGAATTCGGCAGCTGGAGGAGAGCAGGCTGGTGTCGCTGGGCGGCTCTGGCTCACGTGGTCCAAAAGCTCCTCCCCAGGTTGAACCGAGAAAGAAGAGCCACCTTCCCCATGGACCGTATTCACGGGCCCAGGACAGAGCTTTTGTGTGCACTCTGCTTTATTTTCACGCCCGTTTTCAAAAGTGGGGCCCACTGCTATCACCATCCGCTCCGGAATAATCGAGGCTTGTGCAAGAGGCAGCCACTGGGCCTGCACTGGAGTGAGAACGGCAGATTCTCTGGTGGCCCTTCCCACAGGCAGCGGGGGCTCCGTGTCCTCCTGGAGTCTGGGCTGGCCTCAGTGACTTGCTTGGCCAAGTGTGATAGAACTGACATTTGGGGAGAGAGACTAGGTCACAGGAGGCCATGAGGGAGGGCGTATCTCCCCTCGCGGCGTCCTCACCGGGCCCCTGAGCAGCCAGGTGCACCACTCACCACCCGAGGCCACCGTGCGGGGATGGCCGGGTGCAGGGTGACTTCCGCTGTCATTGCCACATGACCGCCGTGTGAGTGGAGCTCTCCAGGACCCTCCAGACCCTTGAGTACCACTGAGTCACCCTGACTGACCTCTCTGGAACAGAAGAACCACCCGGCTGAGTCCTGTCCAAATTCCTGACCCACAAAACTGTGAGATGCAACTTGGAAGACACCAAGTTGTGGGACAGTTTGGTATATGGATAGATGACTAACTGTTACATTGAGCAGCTCAGGAGGCAGCGTGGTCTCAGACCCCACACAACTGTGTCCGGAACCTGCGCCCTTAGTTAGTCACAGTTAAGACACAGGAAGGAAGCCCCTTCTGGCTTCCGTGGTGCCTTTGACACCGATGAGCTGCTCTGGGCAGCCATTTGGTTTTGCGGGGGCGAGAAGTGGCGTGTTCCCACAGGTGCACCCCCACCCCGGGGAGCAGCCAATCGAGGCAGCTGGTTTGGCCCAACGTCTAGTTGATTTCAGCCTTAAACACAGAACTTGGGGCTGGAAATCCCAACCAGGTCCTGAGAGCTTGCGCCTCCCCCGCAGCTGGAAGGAAGTGGCATCCCCAGGGGGTCCCGGCTCAGCGTTCAAGGCCCTTCCACGCCCTCGCCTCACACATGGAATGTGCTATTCTGCTCCCACTCCCAGTTTGCAAAGCAAAGCAAGACGGGAATCGGGCATCTCAACTCAGGTTTTCTCCAGCGCTGGAAGGAGGCAGGGGGAGGGAAGGACAAGACAAACCAGAAGACTACAACAAGGTATTTCCAGAGAGTCTGGGCTGCAGCTGAGGGGCTCCTGGCCGTTTGCTGCCCCTGCGTGAGGTTCATGGCCTTGATGCAAAGGGACGGGGCACCTGTTGCCTGGCGCTCACATGCGCACACGGAGCTCTGCAGGGGGATCAGCGTGGAAACGGACCTGAACAGAGGCCAGACGCCGACCCCGGCCTCTGCCGTGTGACACTGCATTGGAAGGGTCAGCCTGCAGCCGGTGATGGCTGGGAGTTAGGGGATCAGCACCCAGCTCCTAACTTGGGTTAAACCAATCTCTCAGGTTGTCAGAGCTCAAGAGGATCCTCTCGTGTGGCTGAAATCTATCATTTATAACTGAACTGAGGGTGGCACTTTCCTGGGCCGACCCCGGGCACCCGGTCAGCAACCAGCTGGTGAGGCACCCACCACCCTCCCCATCTCCTCGCTCCTGAGAGCATCTTTACTTTTTTCTGAGTGAAAATGCATTCATTCACTTATTCTTTTACTCTGGTAAGAACAGTTAACAGGAGCTCTGCCCGCTTTACAAAACTGTAGGTGTGTAGTGCGGGGTTGTTAGCTGTGGGCACCACACTGTGTGGCACATCTGTACAACTCACCCGGACTCCATACCCCTGAGGGACGGCTCCCCGTTCCCGCTGCTGCAGCCCTTTCTGAGCCTGTTTTACTCTCCTTTCTGTGTCCGTTTTAGCTACGTCACATACCTGGAATTACATTGTCCTTCTGTGTCTGGCTATTCACTCAGCATTGTACCCTATAGGTTCATTCATGGTGTTGCAAATGGCAGTTTTCCCTTCTTTTTAAAAAATTTTTTTTAATTTTTATTTTTGAGAAAGAGAGAGAGAGAGACAGAGTGCAAGCAGGGGAGGAACAGAGAGAGAGGGAGACACAGAATTCAAAGCAGGCTCCAGGCTCAGAGCTGTCAGCACAGAGCCCGACATGGGGCTCGAACTCACAAACTTCCAGATCATGACCTGAGCTGAAGTCGGATGCTTAACCCACTGAGCTACCCGGGTGCCCCCTCCCCCCCCCCTTTTTCTTTCCTTCTTCTTAAAGCTGAATAATGTCCTGTTGTTCAGATACACGCATTCTCTGTATGAATCCACCATCAACGGACATTGAACTGTTTTCCCACCTCTGGGCTATTGTGGATAAGACAGCAGTGAGATGGGACTGTGTGCTTTGTTCGGAAGCACACAGGGACTAGTCCTCAGACAGATCAGATGGTAGGTTCAGAACTAGTCTTAGCACATTTAAGAAGAATTGAGATCGTATCGAGTATCTTTTCCAATCACAACCGAATGAAACTACAAGTAAAATAGCAGAAGGGACATGAGGAAATTCACAAATACGTGGAAATTAACCCACTCTTGGAAAGCCAATAGGCTTTCTCTTCAAAAGAGGAATCAATAGGGATGTTAGACAATGTCCTGAGACAAATGAAATAAAAATCACAACATAAAATTTATAGGATGCGGCAAAAGCAGTGCCAAGAGGGAGCCTTTTAGTGATAAATGCCTACGTTAGGAAGAAAGGAAGATCACAAGTAAACCACCTGACGTTACACCTCCAGGAAGTAGAAGGAGAGCAAACTAAACTCGAAGTTAGTGGAAGGAAGGAAATAGTAAAGATTAGAGCAGAAATGAGTGAAGTCGAGAATTTTTTCAAAAAATAGAAAAAAATCAACAAAACTGAGCTGATTTTCTCAAATATAAAAAGATTGACAAAACTTCAGTTAGGCTAAGAAAAATCTAAGAATTAAAAACTCAAATCAGAAAGAGGAGACATTACAACTGATTCCACAGAAAACGAAGGGTCATAGGAGGCTATGAACACTTTTACGGCAACACATTGGACAACCTGGAAAAAAATGGATAAATTCCTGACGTACACAGCCCACCGAGACTGAATCATGAGCAAAGAGAAACTATGAATGATCAGTCGTGACTAAGGAGATGGATCAATTAAAATCCCCCCCAGGAAAGAAGAGCCCAGGACCAGATGACTTCCCTGGTGAATTCTACCAAACACTTAAAGGAAAATCAACACACCCATCCTTCTCAAACGTTTCCAAAAAGATCAAAGAGATCAGAACACCTTCAAACTCATTTTGTGAGGCCAGCGTTACCCTGACACCACAACGAGAGAAAGACACAGGAAAATTACCTTCATCAGGCCATCTCCCTGATGAACATGGATTAGCAAACTGAACGTAACACCACAACCAGGTGGGGTTTACCGCTGGGAGGCAAGGTGCTTCAGCCTCCAGACACCAAGGAATGTGATGCCGCCTTAGCAGAACAGAGGGTAAAAAATCACGATCGTCTCAATAGATTTGGAAGGAGTGTTTGACGAAATTCAAGTCCCTTCACCAGAAGAAACTCTCAGCAGATTGGAAATAGGAAGAAACACCCCTGGACACGATGAAGACCGCACAGGACTAGCATGCAGCTCACACCACACTCAGCGGTGGACACCTGGGGACTTTTACGTCAAGATCAGGGACAGGCCAGGACGCTCACTGTTGCTCCCACTCAACACAGTGCTGGGAGGCCACGTCCAAGCAACCGGGCAAAAAGCAGCAAAGGTAAAATCATCCAAATTGGAAGAAAAGAAGTAAAATTGTCTCCATGTGCATACGACATGATCTTGTATGTAGAAAGCCCTGAAGACTTCACACACACACACACACACACACACACACACACAGAAAAGTAAAAGTTGCAGGATACAAAAATCCACATGCAGAACTCGGTTGTGATATCCTTAACTAAACTGTCTGCAGCCAAGGCCTGTCTCAGCCTCTACTTGCAGTAAGTCTATCTAAGGCCAGAGGACCCAGTGGAATTTCAGACGGCACCTCCTCCCAGAAGCACACCAGCATCAGGGAAGACTGGCCTGGGCCTTGCGCAACCACACGGAGGGACTCCGGAAAGCCATGTGCGCTGGAGGCCCTGGAAGTCACTGGAATACAGCACCAGGGCAGAAGGTAGACAGAGAGTTTAACCACATTTATATAGAATCAGAAACCAAGTCCTGGGGCCAGACCTTGCCGTTGACACTGGGCTTTTCCCTTCAAGCATCATCTGAATTAAGGAAAGTTCCCATGCAAAGGGGGTCTCAGGGTCTCCAACCCAGACAGTTTTCCACTGTGATCAGAAACCCAAGGACCTTGGGAGCATTGGCTGTTTTCCCGAGTTCTAACAAAGTCAGGGTCGGGCCACCTGCGTTACGTGATTCAGTGGCTCCCGGCCACACATCCAGAGACGCGTGTTTGCATGGCCTTCTCCATAATTGCGTGTATTCATTTACATAGATTCTCCTGCTGCGTTCAAAATGCCATTGACTCCAGCTATGCAAAATAAAGTAACATTAATAGTTCAACCTAAGTCAAGTGTATTCATACACATTATTCAAGGCCGTTGGGAGAGAGGGGCCTGTGGCAGCCACCGTGTCTGAATCCGAGGGCAGGAGTCAAAGTAGCGGCGAATAAAGGCTGGCTGGGCGCTGGAGGAACCTGTCTGCCTCTACAGCGGTAGCGACGAGGGCTGGGGGCATGGAAAATGCTAGAACAGGTGACACGCAGCTTCAAAGAAAAGACCTTGGAGAAAACCCGCCTTTCCGTTTTCATTTTAAAATGATACATTTCCTCCATACAATCGGATCACTTCGCACTCTGACAACCTGAGAGATTGCTTTTACAAAGGATAGCACTTGAAGGGATTCAAAGACTACTATTAACTTGGAATCAGACTCCTGTGGTTGCAAAGAAAGACAAACAATTGCAAGAAGGGATGGCGAGACCCTGGCTCTTCGTATTTGCGGCCTAAGTTGTATTATCAGGATATTGTTTTCCAGTTAGAAGTGGGTGTATTCCAACTCATACTGGCTTATGTTAAAAAAAAAAAAAAGAATAATATATATTGGCTCAGCTAACCCAAAAGCCAGGACATACTTTGGCTTCAGGCATGGTTGGATCCAGCTGATGAATAGATTTCTTTTGACCTCTGGCCTTTGTCTCCTTCCGTATTGCACATGTTAGCTTCCTTCTGAATTGGCTTTCTCCTTCTACTAGCAAGATGGCCACTAGCAGCACGTTCGTGTCCTGCCTTGTCAGTAACACGAGCAGTAAGAGACCTGACCCTATTGGTCATCTGAGTAGAAGTCCTGGAATGAGCCTCATAGGACCAGCCTGATCCTCGCAGCTTTCTGCACTGGTCGCTGTGCCAGGGTGATTCAGTGCTCTGATTGGCCATGTTTGGGTCGCATGACTACAGAGGCATGGGGTCGATCAGCTTGTGTCTCACTGGTAAGGGAGTGGACGACCCTAGTGAGAACTGAGGGTCTGTTACTGGAAGAAGGGGCGGGGGCTTCTGGGAAGGACAGAGGCCACAGAGACCCACAAAACCGAGTGACGCTGAGCCTGGCACTGCAGCCTGGGCCTGGGGTCCCTCCCTCAGAGGCGGAGCACTCCTTCCCTTGACGACGCCATCGGCGAGTGCATACGCAGGTGTCCCTTTGGGGCACAGTCGGGCAACAGCGCCGTTGTCAAAGGGTCGGGGTGTCCGTAGTATTCCTATATCCCACTTCGCCTTCTTTACGCGCAGCCTTAAAGAGAAAGAAAAGGTTCGCTCGGTGCAAGCAGCTTGCCTCTTTAATTATTCAGATGGGCTGCTCTGGGGACCCTTGTCATGACCCCAGGCCCCCTTGGGGGGCAGGGCGGGAGGGGAGCCTCCTGCCCCGGTGCGGCTGCTAGGCTGTCTCCTGGAGTAGCCCTGGCCGTGGGACGCACCTTGAGCCGGGGGAAGTGGGTCCGCTGAGCAGGACCCTGCAGGAGCCAGAGGCTTACAGACGATGCTTCTAAATCAATGTGACAATGACGCGGTGACATATCACCTTCACGCGGCGCGGCTCCTACAGAGCCGGCTTTGAGCAGTAAAATTGAAACTAAATGGAATTTCAGGGGTGATGGTGGCAGGGGCCGGGGGTGGCGAGGCTGTCTTTGTGGCGTAAATTCATATGCGTTATAAAAAATATTGCCCGGATCTAAGGAACTTGGCGCGGGTCCAGGACACGAGCAGACACCAGATTCGTGTTTACCCAGCATGCTTCAGTAAACTTTCAATCTATTTACAGGTATGCACGACAAAGTGCCTTGAATGTATGAGTTATTGGTTCTGCTATAAGTGAAATTAATAATACGAGTTGGAGGAGCTGTAGTAATAACATCACTGGAGCCGGTGAAGCTCGGAGACCAGAGATCAGCTCTCGAGTGAGGGGGGTTTGCAACCAGCTGTGGTAATTCGCCAATTGACCCGGACACCCCGAGGGTTATCTAAATGGGAAGGAAAGGCTCTGTCCTGCACAGGTGATTAGCTGGAAAATCAATCCGGGGGGACGGGGGGAGGTTGTAAAACAGAATCACATCCCTCCATCGCGGTGCTGCTGCAGGTTCTCGATGCCCCGTCTTCTTGCCAGGGAGGCGCTCACGAAGCCAGGAGGTCGACGCAGAGACACGTCATTAGGCCAATCTCCCAGTTTATTCGAGGCGGCCGTGGGACAGCCGGGCGATCCCGAGCCCTCGCGTGGAAGCAGCCACGCGGCCCCTCCCGCTCCGCTGGTCGAGTCACAGAGGCGCTGCTGGTGGGACCCAGGTCTGCCCAGTCCTGCTTCGTATGCTGCTCCTGTCCGGCCGCGCCGCCGTCGGGGCTTCGTCCGGGAACAAAGCGGTCAGACCAGGCAGACCTCGCCCCCCACGCTCCGGGCACTGGGTGTCGTCCCTGCCGTTACTGACGCTGAGGGTGCAGGTGAGGTTCAGAGAGATGGGGAGCTGGGTCCCACCACCCGCACTCTGCCCCATGCACTGAAGATTTGCAGGAAATTCTTTACAGGAAGTAGGGGTGGGGATTGGCCAAGGTGATGTGTGTTTTCCTGACGCGCGCGCGCGCGCACACACGTAGTTCTGTGTTCTCTACCGGCATTTCTTCCCCATTCATCAAAATATGAAACCTGAATAATTCACCCCAAACTCACATCCAATAACGTAAAACCTCACCGAGACTGACGGGGGTGAAAGTGAGGAGCAGCCTCTGCCCCTGGATTTGCCACCGCTCTGGGCAAACACAAATTAGGAAGAACAGAACCCACAGGGGAGGGCGAGGCGGGCTCGGCTGGCGCGCGGGAGGCCTTCCGTTTATTTGTCAGAGGCCAGGAAGCTTTACAATTGCTGGAATACAGCCGTGGTTTGAAAGTGACATGAAGTAGCTGGCGGTGCGGTGCCTCCGCGTCACCGCGGCCGTTAACCGAGCTGCAGGTGCGCCGGGCACGGCTTTCGTCCATGCAGCTCCAGGACACCGATGCCTGAGACCTAACGGGCAGCGTGCACTTGGAAACCCGTGCCTTCCCCAAGCGTCCGGAGGCCCCGGGACGGGAGAGAACTGGGCCGAAGCGGCAGCTTGTATGTTTGGACATCAGCCACCCGTTTCCCGGACGGCGGCGCCGCCGACCACCAGTCAGGGTGCGCTGAGCCGGGTGCGGCCGCAGGTGGCCTGGGCTGGCCTGGCTGACTGCTCGCCCCGGCTCCGCCTCCCTCGACAAGGTGGCTCGGAGCTCAAGCCTTTCTTGTTGGAGGGCTGCGGGGGGCTACACACCCTTCTCGCTCGGAACACACCTTGAACAGATTTTGGGGTGAGCCTGAGAGATGTTGGGGGGTCCAGCATGGCCACGGGCATGAATATGAATCTGAGGGCCATGGGGGCAAGACTAAGAGCGAGGTCTGGGGCCAGCTGGGGCACAGGAAGTGCCCTGGGGAGGCATGGGGGGAGGGGAGGGCCACCCAGGGTGCCAACGTGAGCAGCCTCACTCTGAGGCTGGGTGAGCAGAGGGTTGGCCCTGAGGGGTCGGGAGCACCCTTAGGTGCCTGCCTGCCTCACCCTCTTCTCGGGCTGGCAAACACCTGCCTCACAACTAATGAGGAACAGTGAGCAGTGTGGCCATGCAGCCCCCTTCCCCTCCCCTCTGCGAATCTGTGATCGCCCGGAGCCGAGTGCTCACCTGCTCACCTGCTGACTCGCCAGCCTCCCGGCTTCCCTCAGCATCAGGGCACCTTCCCATCTGCATTTGGACATGTTCCCACTGGGTGTGGGTCCTCCAGTCCCTGCGGTTGAGACACTGACAGCTTTAGTGAGAGTGTTGCCCACAGGAGTGGAGGCGCGTAGGCGTCATTCTGGAGACTTCCTGAAAGGCTAAGGCACGAGTTCAGTTTTCTGCCCCTCGGCTTACTGGCTGTGTGACCTTAAGCAAGTGTGTTAACCTCTCTGAGCTCAGCTTCCTGTTCCGTACAGAAGTAATGCCGGCCCCCTGGCAGGCAGGCAGGCAGGCGGTGAGGAATGGGGAACTTGATACATACGAGGCAGTGGTGAGTTTGCCCCAGGGGACATTTGGCAAAGCCTGGGTGTATTTCCGTGGTCACAACTGGCGTGAGGCTGGACCACTCCAGGGTCCATCGACCACCTACCTGGACAGGTGGTTCGGAGGCTGAGGGGGGGTGCAGAGGTGAGTCCCTGTCCCCACAGCAGGGGACGTTCCCCACCCCCATCCTTGTCGATGGCTCGGCTTGTCTCCTGACGTTCAGGCTCTCAGCACACACTCTGCAAAAGCGTCCTAAGTGGAAAGTTCACGCAGCTGGACTCTGCCTACGATACTCACTGTGGGGTCATGTGTCCGGTGCCTCACCTGGAAGTTCAAGACCGTGAGGTCCTACATTTTCTCAAATACGTGGTCCGTATTTCTGTGGAATGTGTGCATGTATGAATATGGACAGGGATAGACAGAAGATGATGGGCAATAGGCAGGTGGACAGAAGATAGATAGATGATGACAGATCGGATCTGACTTTCGTCCCCGGGTCCCCAAGCACAAATATTAGGTTGAACACCAGACCATTTCATCACGCCATATGGCTCCGTTGAACGCATCGCATTCCTTAATTCATTCACAGCTTGCTCCTGTCTGCAAGCGCCAGCATCGCTCTCAGACCCACAGAGAGCTCCCGGGACAAAGTGGAAGCATGACTTTTGTAAAACCCCATTTTTCCCTTATCACCCAAACTCCTGGGGACTCCCAGCAGGGCGCGCCGCTGGCTCACGGCCACTAAGTGGCGCTGTGTGCAGCTCGGCTTCTGGCCGGTGGGGCTTGGGGGGCAGCCACGCCCTCCCGCAGGGGGATGATGGGTTCAGAGGGCAGTGATCCCTCCGTCCTTCCCCAGGCCAGGCCAGCAGGGAGCAGGGGGAGGCGTGCGCTCCCCAAGGAAACAAAGACACCAGGAGATGCACACGCGCAGCGAGCTGCCCGGCATCTGAAAAGAGGCAGGAATTTCCTTGCACAAGCAGTGAAGGGTAAATCAAGTGTTGAGATTGTGCGCGTGAATCAAAAGCCTCTGGTTTCTCTCTGGGAAGTAAGAAGGAAATAGACCGGTTCACATGTCGCGAAGCTCAGGCGCGTGGGAATGAGACCTCTTCCCCGCTGGGGTTACGCGGGAATGCAACGATTCCCAGCACCAGCACGAGGCTGCACGCGCGAAGCGGATCAGAAGTCCATGACTGTTTTCTCACTTGGCTACTCCTTGTACTCAGGGTCTCCCCCATCAGCAGAGCCCCGGCCAGTGCGACCTGCATGCCACTCGGCGAGATGTCTCCCCAGGGTCTCACGAGGCTGGCGGAGCTACAGGCGCAGGAAAAGCAGGCGCGAAACTGTTAGAAACACTCGATGCTTTGTGTCCTCGCCTTCCTTACGAATTCTAAAGTCTGCATTTTGCGGCACACGGTCCCTTCCTGTTTTTCATCTAACTGTGGCTCGCGCACATTGGGTACCGGCAAGGACGAGTACTTCTCTGTGCAGGGCCTCGTTTAACCCTTAAAACAATTGTGTGGAGCAGACTCGCTGGCGCTCGGCTTCGTGGGGCTCAGGGAGTAAGTGTGGGGGGGCAGCGGGGACTTCAGAGTCGTCTGCGCATCTTGTGGCTGCTCTAGCAGATCAGCACAGGCTTGGTGGCTCAAACCATATCTGCTCACAGTCCTGGAGGTCAGGAGTCTGGATCGGGTCTCGCCGGCCTCCAAGGGGCTGTGTTTCCTCTGGAGGCTCCAGGGGAGAATGTCTTTCGCGCCCGTCCCAGCGTCCGGAGGTGCCACGCTGCTTGATTCATGCCCCTTCCTTTCAAAGCCAGCGACAGTGGGTCGGGTCTTTCTCACGTCCATCTCTCTGACACGCCTCCCATCTTTCTGTGCCTCTTTCGGACCACAGCTGGGGAAGGCTCTCGGCTTTTAGGACTCATGGGATCAAATTGGCCTGACCCAGATAAGCAAGGGGACCGTCTCCTCTCAAGGTTCACAGCCATAATCACAGCTGCGAAGTCCCTTTCGCCATGGGAGGGGCACTGGGAGGTGGATGCCCCGGGGGCATCATTCTACCCGCGCAGGAGCCCGTGGCTGCCCTGAGATGTCTGCACAAGCCCTACCACCGTCATTTCCAACGGCAATTTCCCTTCTTTCCCCTTTGCCCAAATGCACCCCTCACCCCCACCCATGGGCTTTTGAGTGTCTCCCAACTTCTGGCTACAAACACTGCCTCCAAACACTGTGACGTTTTTCACATTCTGAGCAGACAACATTGTGACCGTCCGCTCGTTCAGTCTCTTGCTGTTCTTGCGCTGCCGTGGTGAGCGGCTCGTCTCTATCGTGCGTTGAAATCCGGAGCGATAAGGGGAGTGGGAGTTCCCAGGGCCAGTTCTGAAGATACAGCCGAGGGGCCGCCGGCTTCCTCGGTGATCTGACCCAGATGACAGGTTACGTGAGGCTGAGCCAGTTAGCGTGGCGACTTTAAGCAGGAATTTACTTACAATATTAACTCCCTTTAAGGCAATTTCTGCTTGATCTGATTTAATTTGCTCTGAGTGCGTGTGAGACAGATTTTTAAACAGAAATTGCTGCATGGATCCAGAGCACATTCTGAGCCGTAAACAGCACAGCCTTGGGAGCTGCGGGCAGGCGGCCACGGTGACATGAAAAGGGACCCACTTCTGCTAAGACCTAGCAATGCCCTCTGAAGGTGGATGCTGCAATGAGAGGTTGTGCGAAACGCTGCGCCAGCGGACCGGGGCAGGCGGCGTGGGCAGGAGAGGGCCCGGCCGGATTCCCACCGCAGGCAGCCCTGGCGGAAGGTGCCCGCAGGTGAGCGTGCCCCTAGGAGGAAGCCTTTGTTAGGGATGCGGATTCCTGAGCTCCCTCTGAGGGGCGTGGCTTCCGGCTGGGTGGTGCGCAGGCGGGTCTCCTGAGCGGGAGACCAGGCCCTGCTCAGTGCTTTCAGGCGACCTACGCGGTGCTGAGATGCTCAAGCCGCTGCCCCGTCTGCCAGGGGCACCGAGCTCTGGGGGCAGGAAGGCAGGGGGGCTGCAGGAAAGGCTGCTGCTGCACACGGACGCCAGAGATGCTGGCAGTAGTCCTCTTTCATACGTGCACGCGTGCGCACACATCGCACACACACGCACATAGTAGTGAGTCCCCTCCCCTGCACGCACACCCACCCACACACGTGTGTGCACACACACGCACTTAGTAATGAATCCCCCCTGCACGCAGACACACACCCACACACACTCACATAGTAATGAATCCTCTTCCCCGCACACAGATACCCCCCCACACGTGTGTGCACACACACGCACTTAGTAATGAATCCCCCCTGCACGCAGACACACACCCACACACACTCACATAGTAATGAATCCTCTTCCCCACACACAGATACCCCCCCACACGTGTGTGCACACACGCGCACTTAGTAATGAATCCCCTCCCCTGCACGCAGACACACACCCACACATGTGTCTGCACACACACGCACATAGTAATGAATCCCCTCCCCTGCACGCAGACACACACCCACACACGTGTGTGCACACCCACCCACATAGTAATGAATCCCCCCTGTACACAGACACACACCCACACACACGTGTGTGCACACACACCCACATAGTAATGAATCCTCTCCTCTGCACATGGACGCATTTCCCCCCCACACACATACATGCACACACACACACACACACACACTCTCTCTCTCTCTCTCTCATTAATAAATTGTTTTGGCTCTAACAGCATAACCTCTTACAGGAAAAAAGGTAGTTCCTTGCAATCAGGAAAGTGACTGGGTCACTAGCTGCTTTCACATATTTATTTAGCACCTGTTCAGTTGTGAGAACAAAGGACGTGTCAGTGATCAAAATGGACACGTATGCTCACCTCCTGGCACCTTGTGAGTTCATTAATTTAATTAGCCTCACGGCCAGCCTGTGTGCGGAAACATCCCCAGCTCCTCCGTGAGATAGATGCGTCTACAGGTGTGTAAACAGGCCTAGAACCCAGGCCGGCTGGACTCATCTCTCCTCTCCCCACAAGCTCATCACTGCGAAGAGGCCACGTGAATTGACCTTGGCTGTACCCAAAAATGAGACCAGAAGTTCTAACACTAAGCAAGGTCACCCACCAACTTCAAGAGACAACGGCCTTGAACGGTGGGAACGGCCGCAGTCCTGGGTGCAGCCCTGGGAAGATGGGCGGAGGCTCTGGGGTGCACCCACCCTCCCGGGCTCCCGCAGACTTGGGCGGGGGCTTGGCCCTGGCTCACATTCTGTAAATAATGATCGAATGAATGAGATTTGTGGTTTCCTGGTGATGCAGAGATTCAACTGGGACTCTGGAAAGGGGCATCTGCGGCTTTTATTTCTTTCCGTCTTTCATGCCCTCCTCTCCCGCGCCAGGAAGGACAGTGTATGACCTGCCCTGGACTGTGTGCCAGTCCCCAGGCTCAGTCTCTGCGGACACGGACTGTCCCGTCGCACCACGGCCCCGGGAAGTACTTACCTTCCCGTTTAAAGGTAAGCAAAGTGAGGCTCAGAGGAATTGGGTGGCAGGTCTCTGGACACACAGCAGGCACGTGGAAAGCCAGGCTAGACCCCGGCTGAGCCCCGCCCCACGTCGCAGCTCCCCGCCCCTGTGCCGGCCTCGCGTGCATCACGGTCACACCAGCGCCGTCCTGTCTACACATAACGGGAGCCATGTGTGAAATCTCGACTTTTCTAACAGACACATTGAAAACAACAGGTGAGCACTGGGGGTTGCATACAAGTGATGAATCACTAAATTCTACACCTGAAACCAATTTCACTGTATATGTTGACTGGAATTTAAATAAAAACCTGAAGTCAAAAAATAGATAATTGTTTATAAATTTAAAAAGGTGAAATTGGCTTTAATGATATATATCAAAACACGGTCATTTCAGGCGCCTGGGTGGCTCCGTCGGTTAAGCGTCTGACTTCCGTGTCAGCTCACGGTTCACGAGTGTGAGCTCAGCATTGGGCTCTTGGTGACAGCTCGGAACCTGCCCGGGACTCCCTCTCTCCCTCTCTCTGCCTCTCCCCTGCTCGTGCTCTCTCTCTCCCTCTCTCTCTCAAACAAATAAACATTTTAAAAAATGTTCATTTCGACATATTATCAATACAAATACTATCCAGGAGGCGTTTTCTGTGCCTTTTCTCACGTCAAGTCTGTGAACTGGTGTGAGTGGTGCCCTCGCAGCCCAGCCTGGTTCCGACCCGCACGCCGCTTCAGGAGCCCGCAGCGGCGCGGCCGAGTCTCTGTGCGGGGTCTGCACCGCCCCTGACGTCTCTCTCTTTCCCCCTAAGGCTTGAATAAGGCCAAGGAAGTGTTCGAAAAGCCTCTGGGCTCTGGGGCGGAGTAAGCAAGTGCTCTTGTTATCACCACGGTTACGGAAATGTCAGGCTGCCAGCCACAGACAATGGTCCTGAGGTCTCTGAGCCTGGGGGGGGGGGTTCTTCTGTCTGCAGAGCGTCTCCCCCTGTGCCCGACCCACATGGGGGGCTTTTCCTCCTGGGCCCCCACAGGGGTTTCCTCTGGGAAACTAGCCCTTGCCCACTCCCAGGTAATGTGGTGCTGGGGGCCCCCTGATTCTGGAAAGCACATGCCAGGCCAGCCCCCTGACCTCAAGGGAAGTGTCAGCAACATTCGGGGCCTCGGGGGCAAGAACACAGGACCCTGTAGATAGCCGTGTAAAGTGTGCTTGGCCTCTTGTTTTTTGTTTTTTTAATTAAAAAGTTTTTTTAATGTTTATTTTTGACAGAGAAAGAGAGAAGGAGAAAGCATGAGCAGGGGAGGGGCAGAGAGAGAGGGAGACACAGAATCGGAAGCAGCTCCAGGCTCCGAGCTGTCAGCACAGAGCCCAACACGGGGCCTGAACTCCTGAACCTTGAGATCATGATCTGAGCCGAAGTCGGACGCCCAGCCGACTGAGCCCCCCGGGCGCCCCTACTTGGTCTGTTTCTTATCCCTAGCTTTGGAAAACTGAGTTTCAGGGTGCATGACTCATGCCAGACACTCCTCGTAGGAAAACACAGGTGGGTTATATTCGCCATGTGACATCCGGCCTGTGTGTGTCCGTGGAAGGGATGAACACGACACGGGCTACACCACAGAAACATGATGCTGAGTGAGAGAAGCAGACACAAAGGCCAGGAGGTGAGGCTTCCCTTGACAGGCAGCGTCCAGGGCGGGCCGATCCTCAGACACAGAAGCAGACNTCGGGGCTTAGCTGGAGGCGGTGCTGCTGTGCATCCTACATGCTGAGTGCCACTGAGTTGCATTTGTAAAAATGATGAAAACAGTGACTAAAAAAGAAACCATGATGGGGAGAGCGGGCTTGTGGTTGTAAAACATACTTTTGGAAAAAGTGAAGGACATCTTCTTCTGCATTCAAAGAGGTTGCATGTGAATATATTTTTTAACCCATAGACTTTTGACCAATATCCTCTGTTTTCATCCCGGAGCACACACCTGATGCCATCCAGAGATCACAGTGGTTTGGGTCATTCTGGGTCCTTCCTCCGCCTCCTTCCAGGGAGCTAGACTGGTCTCGCGTGGAGCGGTGGCTGGAGGTAGAGCCAGGATCTACCTCCTTCGGGGAGGTGGGCCGGGGAGGGCAGCTCCCGCCTCCCCCGGGCTGGGCTGCTGAGAGCCCGGCCGCTCCTCCGCACCGCCTGCCACTCTCCGGGAACTCTGGCCTCCCAGCCCCGCGGCCTGAAGGTGGCCGAGACTCTTCGTCCCCTCGGAGGGACCTGCCTGGGGGCTGTCCTCACGGCCCCTCAGGGGCTTCCTTGTCTAAGCTGCTTCCCCAGCCACCTCCGACTGGGACACAGTTACTGGTGTCTGGCCCTGGTGCCTGATGCCCANTTTTTTTTTTAAGTAGGCTCCCTGCCGAGCACAGAACACAATGTGGGGCTTGAACTCATGACCCTGAGATCAAGACCTGAGCTGAGATCAAGAGTCAGATGCTCGGGGCCCCTGAGTGGCTCAGTTGGTTAAGTGTCTGATTTCAGCTCAGGTCATGGTCTTGGGGTTCATGAGTCCGAGCCCCATGTCGCACTCTGTGCTGACAGCTCAGTTGGACACTCAACNCTCTCTCTCTGACCCTCCCCTCCTCACGCTGTGTCTCTCTCTCTCTCCTAGAAATAAATAAAAACATTTAAAAAAAAATTAAAAAAAAATAAAAAAAAATAAAAGAATTTCCCTGGTGATTCTAATGTATGACCAGGGTTGAGACTACTCCAGAACCCTTCTCCACACACCCCCCTTTTTTTCTTTAATGTAGTTGGAATCAGTGTCTGTGAATGGGGAACCCTCGAGGTTACAACGGTGTGCCCAGAAACACACTCTGGGAACCAAGGTTGTGCCTAAATGTGTGCGCCTTGGAAACACTGACCCCTTCTTGTTTCTTTGTTTTCCCTCGGGGGTGATAAGTATTGACGGACTCAGCCCCTAATTCATTGGGACTGGCCTCCGGGGCCTGTGCAGAGCCCCCTGGGTGCCTTCCGCCGTCTCGGGGAGCCCGCGTGACCCGCCGCAGTGTTTGCTCTGTGCGCTTTACTGGGCTTTAAGAGCAGAGGCAGCCTTAACTGAACAAATATTTAAGGGCTGCATACGCCGCATGCGCAGGGGCTCACTCTGAGAGATCACACTTCACCAGGACCTCCAACCCCCCGTGATCGATAAAGTGACTTCCTAGCAAGCACGTGGACTGGCATATGGGCTCTCAAGGAGAAAAGGCGATATTCTCCGACGAGTCCGGGTGGCTGATGGCGGCAGATCCCTAGCGGGGCCGGGTCCTGCTGGCTGTCACTTTCCTGGGAGACGGCCTCCTCCGTAACACTTGTCAAAGTCACAGCTCTAAGCATGAGGATCAAAATGCTGAAACTGGCAAGTAAATCTGTAAATCTTGTTTTCCTCGTTTAAAAATGTCACTCAATCTGGATTATGGCCTGGGAGTTCTGAGGCTCCGGGCATATCTGTGATTGCTGAAGAGAAGCTGGAAAATGTGTGTCTCGAATGGTCGTTATCAGGCCCGGGAGGCAGGGCTATGAGGCCTTCTCTTCAGCGGATTCTGGGAGCGGACCAGGCTCGGCAGCACCCAGGACCGACCTCCCTCGGCCAGACGCGTGTCTACGTGTGGTTTTGTGAACTCCAAAAAGTTCGAGGGTATTTTTTTTATCATGAGCTACAGTTTTAATTGATGGCTAGAATTAGCCCTGTATTAACCCTGCATGCGCAAGAAAAAAGCGCCAAGAGTGGGTTACCCCAGGGCATGTACTTCGGTTGAGGGACAACGTGTTACTTGAGTTGACAGGTACAGTAACCAAAGAAATAGATACAAGACATGCAGACTAAAGGTCTTTTTAAAAAATGGCAGGATGATGGATGGGCAAGCATGGCTTTTCAGGGAAGGATTATAGTTCTAGATTCTGGAGGCTGGGCTGCACCTGTCCAGAAGGCTGGCCATTCCAAGGTCAATGGCTGCTGGAGTGTCATGGACACATTCACAAATGCTTCTTCAATTCTCTACCATCCAAGGCAAGAACGAATAGCCAGGTGTGGGTATTTAAGTTTATTAAATTGAACGTAATGTAACTATTCAGTTCTTCAGTTGCATGAGCCACACCCCAAGTCCCTAGTAGCTACCTGTCACCAGGGGCTGCCATATTGGACGGGGCAGATACAGAACATTGCCAGAAGCACGGAAAATTCTACTGGATGGTGAGAGCTCACTGGCCCCCACACGCCATCGCGCCTTTTTATCTTCTCTTTGGATCTTTGCACTTTTATCTTCCCCGAGGGTAATAAAATGGGAAATGCCAGCGCAGGGGAGAATTTCTCATACGGACATGCTATTGTTGCCTTTGTTATGGGTGCGCGCTGGGATATACTCAGGAGCCGGCTGAAGGGTCCCAGCGAGCCACGAGCTGTGGTCACCTGGGAATGAGTGGGCTGCACGACTGTTTGCACGGGAAGAGCTGCTTTCACCACGGGGACTCCTCTGGCTTTACCACGTTGCTAACTCTTGACAACTGCGAGGCCGGCGCCGGGCAAAGAGCAGTGGTCTCCTGTTTATTCTTCTGTCCCAGAGATGGCTTTTTTGGGATAAATCCAAGATCTCTTTTGTAAGATCCGTTAACAGGGATAATGCAAGAAGCACACCACAGGTCGAGGCAGATGTCTGCCTCACAGAAGGCTGGTCTTCCTGTTACTGTGCAGTCACAGACTCCGGGGACTGCGGGACAGTGGGCCGAATTCGGCTTTGGGTTCACACCCTGCTCTCGAGGGCTCTCACCGGGAAGGGCTCGGAGCCTGGATTTAACCAGCTCAGTGCCCATTTTCTCAGCTCTAAAGTCAAGGAAAACCTTCCTTAAAATCAAGCCGGAGTGAGGAGAGAGAGATGGTCTGTGAGAGGGCCCGGGAACGCACTCTGCTCCCACTGGGTCGGCGCCCGCTCCTTACTCTCTGTCTCCGACGCAGACCTCCCCCGTCTGCCTCCTCACTTCGAAGGTCATGGTGATGACCCGGGAGCACCCGGAAAATCAGGGCAAAGCTCCTTGCCTTGGGTCAGCGATTAGCCATCTCTATTCCATCTGTAACCTGAGTTTCCGGGGCCACTCGGCCTCATATTCGTGGCCTCGGGGGATCTGGGTGGCCATCTTTTAGGGGAGCGTCACTCCGCTGACCCCACTGAGAGCAGCATAGTCAACGACAAACAAAAATGACACTGTTTCCCCTTACGGTACCGCGGCTTCAGCTGTTGAAACGGAGCGTCCCGACACGGAAAGGTAGAGTTGTCGAGCTACTCCCTTGTTTCTCCATGGTTTCCTACGAGGTGGGACGAAGGGCGACTGCTAAACCTCGGGGTCAGGCTTCCTTCCACCCTCTCTCCCCAGCGGCACATGGGGTAACGCCCCTCCCCCAGGCTGGGAGGAGCAAACCCACGGTGGGTGCTTACGGCTTTCTTCTCTTTCTGCTTTACTTGGCCTGTGAATTCTCTCTCCTCAGGTGTCTTGCAGACCTGTCCTCTCTCGGCTTTGCCTCCCTGTACTGGCACCGTGTGAGTGCTGCCTTGTTTATTAATTGATGCCTTACTCAGAGACCTTCTACAACAATTACATCATGGCCAATGACAAACCACATTTGTTTAATGATCGTTTTCCAGTATGATAGTTAAGGAGATGATTTAATGAGGCTGAAGTCAATGTTACTTAACATTGCATTACTTACCATAACATTACAGCATTATTTAATAAAACAAATTTTAAAACGATGCTGGAGAATTAGGTGCATAACTCTCATTATTGTTAATGGTTGTTGCATACCTAATTCCCTGCTCGGCACGCTGGAATCTTGGCTCCAGCTCCTCCTCCTATGGAAATGAGCTGACGAGCATCTGCACGGAACGTACCGGCCCCAGGTATAAATAACCGCACCGATGTTTCTTGGTGTGTGCAGAAATTAGCCCTGACCCCGATAAAGGCAGAGCCCGCACATGGATTCAGTTCAACAATCAGTACCATGTAAGGGTCATTGCCAAGGAAATGAGGTAAACATCTAATTAGTTTTTATTGACTTTCACACTCGGAATGTAAATCTTGGGAATAGGTAGGACTCTCTGCCCTCTGGGGTCTGAGCATCGGCATTTATGCCTTTTAACAAGACAGTTTGTTCATTGAGTAGGCAGCTGGAGAAGGGTNTCTTACAGACCACAGGGCATGGCTGCGTGCCCTGCCCTCCGAAGAGACTGTTACTGAGGCCACCTGAAGATTGGCTCTCTGGGACTCAGGCATCTGGTGGGAGTGTGTCTAGATCAGAGTCCAGCTCTGGGAGAGCTCCCTCAGACTGGGCGGCTCAAGACAGCCATGGCAGTTTGAATCTGGCCCTTAAGATCATCTCTGTGAGAGCAGGGGCCATGCTTACTCTGTGTGTGCCAGGGCTCCGTGCTTGCTGCAGTGCTGGGATATAGCAAGTGCTCAATAAATAATTGTGAAACTTCTGTTCAGGACAGATTTCAAAAGATTGAAGTTGAAGGGTTCCCGGGGGGGCTCAGTCGGTTCAGCGTCCGACTCTTGATCTTGGCTCAGGTCGTGATCTCACGGTTCGTGAGTTTGAGCCCCACGTCGCACTCTGTGCTGACAGCACGCAGAGCCTGCCTGGGATTCCCTCTCTCCCTCGGTCTGCCCCTTCCCACCCCCAATAAATAAATTAATTTTAAAAAGACTGAAATTTATATGTGAAAGTAG
Source organism: Crocuta crocuta (assembly GCF_008692635.1). NCBI lineage: Eukaryota > Metazoa > Chordata > Mammalia > Carnivora > Hyaenidae > Crocuta > Crocuta crocuta. The sequence goes on along the minus strand of NW_027528865.1, from coordinate 1,784,450 downwards.
GTGTCCAGATCCCTTCTGTTGGTGAGTTGGAGAGCGGTACAACTAAAACCGGCTTGAGTGAAAGGAACACGCATTGACTCACATACACGTGCGACGGCCGTTAGACTTCAGACATGGTGGTCCGTGTGTTCAAATGACTTTTCGGGATTCACTTCCTCTTACTTTCTTTTCTTTCTTTCCGTGTTGATGGCTTACCAAATTGGAACTGCCCAGAGTTCTCTGCCAGGAATTAATTTCTACCCGGAGTCCTACGCTTGCGTCTCAGAAGTCTGTCTGAGGTGTGCAAGGAGCCAATGTGACCAGAGTCTCCCCACCTGGGCTGGGACCCGGCTTGCAGGAGCACATGGGCTCAGGATGGGCGAGGCCCCTTCCCAGCGGAAAAGCAGCATCCTGGATCAACGCGGGGAAGCAGACACGAGCCACCTTCTTCCGTGGAAAGGGTCACCTGCCCCACAGTAAACCATGCAGATGGGTAAAGTCAAAGCCTTTCCAGATGGGTAGGAGCCTGGTCCAAGTTTCACCACCTGATATTGTGACTTTTGTGAACTATCTTCATTTCAGTGCAGCTGGTGACATTTGCTCCCAAAAGTCCTCCTACCTCAGTGGGCTTTTGGGGGAAGTAAGTAGCCTGATGTTGTCCAAGACCGTGTTTTTCACTGCAGAGCACAAGTGAGGCAACGTGCACTGTGCTCTCTGGTGCCCCATACACAAAGCAGTTGATTAAATTTGAATTTCAGATAAATAGTAAGTGATTTTCTAATATAATTATGTCTCCTGTAATATTTGGGACATATTAACACTAAAAAATTATTTATGACATGAGACATACATATGCCAGAACTTCATTTGATTATCTGACATTCAAAATAACTAGTTTTTTTTTTGTTTTTTTTTTTGGCTGAACCTGACAACCTTCCTATAGTCATTGCATAAGACCGACACACTTAATTTTATTAATGTTTGTTTGCTTTTGAGAGACAGAGTGTTGAGTAGGGAAGGGGCAGAGAGAGAGAGAGAGAAAGAGAGAGAGAATCTGAAGCAGGCTCTGGGATCTGAGCTGTCAGTGCAGAGCCCGATGAGAGGCTCAAACTCATGAACTGTTGAGATCATGACTGAGCCGGTCAGACGCTTAACCGACTGAGCCCGAGGCATCCCAGGACCAGCATATTTAATTCTTATGCACACTCCGTCTTTGCCTTCTTTCTCTTCCTGGTGTCCAGGAGGGTGTGGCCTCCACATGTGCAAGCTGCATGCAGTGCTGCCCTGCGCAGCCCAGGAACCCGCCAGGCCCTCACTCTGAAATGGAGCAGAGAGAGAGCTGCTGCAAGACACGGGCCCAAAGGATGAGTCATTTTCCAAATGAAAAGGTCAAGGGGACATGAACTAAATGTATTTAGTCAGGAAGCAAATGAAGAGGAAGGAGAAAGAAGAGTTTGTTTTCAAACTCCCAATCCCCAAATTAAGGAGGTACTTGTGTGCAATCTCAAGAAAATTGTGTTTGATTAAATAAAGGAAGTATGACTTTATCCATTTGGAATTAGACATTTGGAAGCCATTTCTTATGGGCCCCAAACACACATATGTGCATAAAGAATTCCAATTCACTAGTGTGTTTATAGATACTTATTGAGTGCTTCTCATGTAGCCCTGTGCGCCTAGACCTGGGGGTGTAGACGCTCACTGGCCCATTGAGGACGCCAGTAAGTTCCAGGGAAGTAGGTAGGTGTGACGTGCCAGGGACGTGGACAATGTGCCGATTCTGCCCAACATGGTGGAGGACTGTGATTACATCGACATCTATTTCTACACCTGTCTGCCCCTCCCCCGGCCCCCGCCCCTCCCCCAGCCCTCCCTCTGACCTGCACCTGACCTACACTGACAGGCACACCCGCATACGTCTATAACTACTTCTACTTCCACACATACATCTACGCCTACATCTTCATCCATACCTACATCTACTTGGGCATCATCTACATGCACATAAATAGATATCAAAACATAAAGACCCTAAAGAGATAACTTTTTCCGATGAATACATTCTTGCAACCGTATCTGTACCAGGTGCAGACCATGACCAGCACCCAGGAGCCTCTCCTCTCTTAAGGTGACAATTTACCTACAGATTGAAGCATGGGTAGAAACTGGTCACTGAAGACGAATCAAAAGGGCATGCTTGTGAAAGAAAAAAGGAATCTTTGAGCAATTATGTAACTTGGTGAAGGCCTTGCAGCTAATTCTAAGGGCATCTGGAGGTTGGTCCCCAAGGAGATGTGCTTCACTGCCGTACTCTATGTTGTTGGGGGGTTAGGGGTGGCTGCTGATAAGAGAAATGCCCTCCCCCTGAACCCCCAGAAGCAGTGGTTCAAAAAAGGTCAAAGTCGGTGTCTCCCAGGTGGAAGCCTGGAGGGAGGCATCGGGGTGTGGTAGAAAATAGTTCCACAGCGTCATCCGGGATTCTGGCTCCCATCTTTCTGTCCATCAGCCCAGCACAGGGTTTTCACCTCCCTGATCAGCTCCTGGTCCAGGCTGAGCTGGAGGCTGGAGGAAAGGGAAGGCGCTTGGGGCGCCACTGTCATCAGAGTCCCACATCACACCTTCGTCTCATTAGTGGGAACACAGCCAGGTGGCCGGGGGTCTGTGTGTGCTACAACCATCAGGTTTTCCCCAGGAAGGAGGTGGGGAATGGCCACCTCGTCCGCTTTGGGGAGTAATTCTGGCGTAAGGAGTCAGATGGATGGGAAGCATCGTGGAGTGGGAGACAGAAAGCTCAGCGAGAGAGGATGTTTGCACAGCATCGAGGGCAGAGGGAGAATGCGGTGCACGAGGCATCTCTGGGTCAACTGGGCAGAATTTGGTGGCTAGAGACACTGGGTGACCGAGAAGGAAGGTAGCATGTTCGAGTCTGGGACACAGGTTGTGCCGACGTCTTTCAGTGAGGGTGAAGTGAGTGGATCCGCCACGTCCACAGGGCTGAGTTGGCGGCAGTGTCTGCAGTGTAGATGGAGGGGCCGGGGCTCAGGAGACAGGCTAGCGTGGGAGGTGCTGGCGCAGAAGTGAGAGTAAGAATGACCACTGGAGCCCTGGGGGTGGGTGCAGTCTCCGCGGGTGGAGGAGAATCGCGTTGGTGTAATGGGAAGGACCGACATCAGAGGGACGCGTTCAAGACAAGCTCAGAGGCAGGGGCAGAGCTGGGGCAGAAATGGCAGGAAGTCAAGGGGGCGGGGGTTTCAGAGTGAGGGCGGGCTCAGGTCACAGCCCGCTAACCGGAGCCCGCCTCGTGGAACCCCGTGGACTGGTGGGCTGGGCCAGAGGGAGGAGACGGGAGCCCCCTCTGTGCCCACACTTAATCTTTGCCAGAGAAGGAGCCAAAGAGCCCTGTGACTTGGGGGCCCCCCCCGGCCAGGCCCGAGGGCACCTGAGCATCAAAGTGAAAATGACAGGGATCACATAAGAGAAAAAAATAAGGATCCATGAATCTACTCCTATAAATGAAAGAATGAATGGATAGTTTAAAACTTAGCGTACATGAGAAAGCTCTTCTTTACTGAAAAATGTCAATTACTCAAGGTAGAGAAAGAAAATAGGGAATCATCACTTTACAACCTCTGTAATAATGACTGATTCAGGCGGGCATCATCAATGGCCGCTAAAATCACTGGATGAAAGGCTGTTGGTAAAGAGGGTGTCCACACTGTCTCAAAGGCCAGGGTCACGAACTGCTTATTATTCACTATGGACGCAGGATAACTGAACGAGACAGAAACTGGCAGGCACGTCTTAACCAAAAGCTCAAACCTAACCCAGTGAAGGGTGGGGGAAAGCGGCTCCATGTAACCCTGACGTGATGCACCCGGAAGGAAACATTTCCTACGGAGTGGTTTGACCAGAAGTGATTATCCTGAACCAGATCACGAGGGAATGATCAGATAAATACATTGGAGGGGTTGTCTGCAAAATAACTGCCCGGCACGCATCGAGAGATCAATGCCATGAAAGACAAAAATAAAAACAAAGTCAGGGGAACCGTTCCAGATTAAGAAGAGATTAAGGGAATTTTGCAACTAAAGGCAATTTGTGATCTTTCAATTGATTCTGAATTTTTTCCTGGTTTAAAAAATAAAATGACCATAAAGGGTGTTATTCGGACAACTGGAAAAACATGAACATGAGCAATATTTTAGATAATACAATTATATTCATGTTGCACTTCCTGTGTGTGAGATCAGTGCTGTAGTTACCTGAGCAGAATGTTGCTGTTTTTAGGAAACGCGTGTTGATACGTTTAGTAATTAAGTGTCCTGATGGCTGCATAATTCTTTTTTTTTTAATTTCTTTTAATGTTTATTTATTTTTGAGATGCAAAGACAGACCGTAAGCAGGGGAGGGGCAGAGAGAGAAGGAGACACAGAATTCGAAGCAGGCTCCAGGCTCTGAGGTGTCAGCACAGAGCCCAACGCGGGGTTCGAACCTGCAAACTGCGAGATTATGACCTGAGCCAAAGTTATGTGCTTAACCAACTGAGCCACCCAAGTGCCCCTATGGCTGCATAATGCAAACAGTGCAAGTAAACAGTACATACTGTACACACTGTGTGTGGGTGTGTGCACACGCATGCACGCTCGCCTTACTAGTTTGCAGCTATTTATTCTCCAAAATAAAAAGTGTGGGGTAAAACAAAGGGCAAATGTGCCCACTATGACACATGGCAGGTGTGTTTGTGAAGCCAACTGCCTACATGCCTATAAACACGCACACTCACACACACGCACACACGTGCACACACACACGAACACAGCCATTCTGATGTTTGGGGCCCATCATACAGCAGTGAGAGCAAACTTGTAAAGATGCACACTTACGGAGTCTCTCTGCATCAGAAACAAACACAAAATAAAATCGGACACTGACTATCCATCCATTCATGATTAAAAAGTGGGACATTTATAATGTGGAATTTTATGCAACTATCGAAAAGAGTGCCTTCTGGCAGAGCGGTGGGATAGATACACTAATTCCTCCACTGACACCAAAAATGCTGGATTAAAAAGAAAAAAGCTTTAAAATGCATGATGTGCTGGCAAGAAAGTAAATTATCCCCGGAGGTCAGCGATCAGTTATTACTGGGAGCCCAGAGGTGACCAGAGCAGGGAAGCCGGCCGTCCCTTGAGGGCGGCTGATAGCCAAGCGAGTCTGAGCTTCAGTTTACAGCCTGCAGATGCAGGGACCCAGAGCCGAGTTCATGATCTGTCCGAGGTGCCAAGTCTGCTAGCAGTTCCCCTCCTTAGAGCTGGGCCCTTGCTCCCCCGTACAAGGGGAAGGAAGCCACCCCCGCCCCCGAGATGCTGCATGGACACTGTCCTCTCAAACCTTGAGGCAGATTTGAGACAGGAAACTGATACCTTGAGAGTTCAGAGTCGTGGCCTGAATTTCCATCAGCACTTTGTCTGCAAAACCTGAAGGAGAGTTGAAAGCAGTCCTTGTCGGAAATGTTCTTGGAAGCCTGCAGAAGCAGAAGGAAATAGCCTTGCCTTCAACGAAAACTGAAAGGAATTCCCAAGGATGAAGTTCCAAGTAGATAGAAGTTTCATTCCAAAATCGTACACTCACTGGGGCACCTGGGTAGGTGTGTGGATTAGTGGGTTGAGTGTCTGACTTCAGCTTGGGTCATGATCTCATAGTTTGTGAGTTTGAGCCCCACGTCGGGCTCTGTGCTGACAGCTGGGAGCCTGGAGCTGCTTCGGATTCTGTGTCTCCCTCTCTCTCTGCCCCTTCTGTGGTTTCACTCTGTCTCTCAAAAATAAACACACACACACATACACACACACACACACACACACACACAAACCAAAAATGTAAACTCACAGGACAGATATGTACAAAGGCTACAATTTTCCAGAACTGATGAAAGACTCCAGTGCACAGATTCAAGAAGTGCAATTCATCTTAAGCAGAATAAAAATAAATAAACACATACATAATACATACCACCCACCTCTCCAACAAACTCACACATCTAGACACATTTTGGTGAAACCGCAGAAACTAAAAATAAGACACAGTCTTCAAGCAGAAGGAAAAGAGGGGTAGCTCACAAATTTATGACAATTAGATAATCGATTAATTGGCTTATCAACGGTGACCATAGAGTCCCCACAATTTCCTACATCTACAAAAGGAAGTGCCTGTCACATTGATTTCTGTGATCCGCGTGGAGCGGGTTGTTGTATATGATGCGAGTTACGCGTGTAATTCTTTTTCCTGGGGGAAAACGAGCTCATCACCATTTACCGAGAGCTGCGCCTGTCTCCCGGCTCTGCTCTCCCATGCCAGCTTGGTCACAGATGACGTGTCCACCGACGCCTGGCCCTGGTTTTCTCCCCTTTCGCTGGTTTAGTGGATGATTCTCGGTGCCCTAATCACTGAAGCAAGAACTCTGCCCCCTCACGTCTTCTTCCTCACGTATTGACCCTTCCTGTCCTCTGCACGGCCGCTTAGATGGTGCAGGATCTTCCTGAGTTACCCGCATACTTTGCTGTTTCGAGGTGTTGACTGTAATTGCTGCAGTGGCGCTGAATCTATACATCAGTTCTGAGAGAAGTGACATATTTAATAATATTGAATCATCAGAGCCATTAATATCACGTATCTTTCTATTTACTTGAGTTTTCTCTGTGCATCAGTGAAATTTAATAATTCTATGTCATAGAGGTGTAGCGGAGCTCTTGTTAGATTATCCCAGGATTTTAGCATTTTGGGTGCCTTTGTAATGAATGTGCATCCAACTTTCATTTCTGTTTGCTGCTTTATACGGATATGAAATTAATTTCATAGAGGTATATATTTTTGGGGACCTCTTAATAAGCTGTCTTATTATTTCAAATAATTTATCCAGAAATTCTATTCACAATTATGGATAGTTTTTTTCTGTTTTCAAACCTTTCATATGTATTCTTTCTTCTCATTTCAATACCTTCTGTCATACGATAGGGTCCCATTTTATTTATTTCATTAATTTCTGTTCTGATATGGATTGTTTCTTCCTTCCTTCTACCAAATTTTGGTCAAATCTGTAATCTTTTGATAATGTGCCTGATAGCTTATTTATTTTCCACCTTCCTTCCCTGCTACAATTTGAGGCTACAGATTTTTCTCTAACGTAGCAATGCCACCTCCATCTTACAGGTTTTGAGGTCGGATTTTTGTTACCATTCAGTTCTAAGTGGTTTTTAATTTTAATTTTTAAATTTTTTGCTTTTTAAGTTTTATCATGACTTATTCTTTGTCCCTTCAGGGAATCACATGTTTTTAAAAATACATAAGCATATGACATTTTAGTTGTCTTTTAAAATTACTGATTTCTATTTTAATTGCAGATAATTTGATGTGTGTAATACCTTCTTTTGAAACACATTAAGGAGATTCTCTCAACATATTTCAACATGAAATGTCCTCAGAGGAGCTACAGCTCAGTGTGCGGTCACTTTGTATAAATGTTCTCTGCGTCCCCGAGAAGACCACGTGTCTGTGACTGTTGCACACGGTGGCCCAGCGAGGCACGCAGATGTCCGGGACGGCGGTGTGGACAGTCTGGGAGACCCAACCGTACCAGACCGCCCGAACCAGCCTCAAAGTGGGACCCCGTATTTGCAACACATCAACCTGAAAAGTTCTGTATTTAAAATATATAAATGACTCCCACAACACACTTTTCAATACAATAAAGATAATCCAATAAGAAGTGGGCACCACAACCTGAAAAGACATTACAGGAGAGGAATTGTGAGTGGCCATTAAACACAAGGAAGGTGTTGGGAGTTGTTGGGACCTGGAGCGCGGCTGTGTGGACGTGGGCATAGAGTACAGCTGTGTGGACGTGGGCCCAGAGGGCGGCTGTGTGGACGTGGGCCTGGAGTGAGTGCAGCACTGTGTGAACCTGGACCCAGAGCACGGTGCCGTGTGGACCTGGACCTGAAGCATGGTGCTGTGTGGACGTGGGCCTGGAGTGTGGCGCCGTGTGGACGTGGACCCAGACTGCGGTGCCATGTGGATGTGGACCCAGAGTGCAGCTGTGTGGACGTGGGCCCGGAGTGCGGTGCTGTGTGGACGTGGGCCTGGAGTGTGGCGCTGTGTGGACGTGGACCCGGAGTGTGGCGCCGTGTGGACATGGGCCCGGAGTGTGGCTGTGTGGACGGGGGCCCAGAATGTGGCTGTGTGGACGTGGGCCTGGAGTGAGTGCAGCACTGTGCGGGCCTGGACCCAGACGTGGGCCTGGAGTACGACTGTGTGGACGTGGAACCACAGGTAATCCGGGCAATCGGATGGAGGCAGCATCAGCTGACACTAACACGGGGAAGGTACTTGCTGCTACTTAGTAACTTCAGGGGTGCGCGTAGCCCCTGGCCCCAAACCCCCTTCCCAGCTACTTACCCCAGAGGAGGTCCCACCCAGGGGCAGGATGGGCCAGCACATTCACAGCACTGTTGTGTGTGATAGAAAATGATGGTGAAAACAACCCAAACCCACTGCACTCCGGGAACGGAATATCACACGGCACCGAAGAGGAAGACTTACAGCTGCATGCAATCAAACAGCTAGAGCCCCGGGTGTAGACTGTCCGGTGAAGAAGCCGGTGATAGGAAAACACATATGGTGTGTTTGGATTAAAATGCGGAAAACTGAAAACACGGGAAAGGTGAGGCCACATTGGTTGGAGATACAAGCATTTATGCAAGAAAACAAGAGCCCAGATTAGTGGCGACTTCTGAGGGGAAGGGCTGGGGGAGGTGCTGGCTGGACATCTCAGTGTCTTCACAGCTCATAGTTGTTCTTTTCTTCCCCCCCTTTTTTTATTTTTTATTTTTTTTAAATGTTTTATTTATTTCTAGGAGAGAGAGAGACAGCGTGAGCAGGGGAGGGTCAGAGAGAGAGGGAGTCACAGACTGAAACAGGCTCCAGGCTCCGAGCTGGCAGTCAGCACAGAGCCCGACGCGGGGCTCAAACCCACGAACTGCGAGATCATGACCTGAGCGAAAGTCGGACGCTCAACCGACTAAGCCACCCAGGCGCCCCTCTTTTCCCCTTTCTTAATCTGTGTCTGGGATCTGGAGTATCTGCTGGTTTCCGATTCTTTACATCTTACAATCATGTTACAAATAGCGTTTTGTAGATGCCTGTAGACTCTCTTTTCCAAGTCCATTCTCCAACAGCACCCAGAAAGTTGTTGCCCAAACGAAGATTAGATCAGAACGCTCCTGTGAAGGCTAATTTTATGTGTCAACCTGATAGGCCACAGGCACCCAGATATTTGGCCAAACATTTTTCTGGGTGTTTCTGTGAGGGGGGTTTTGGAAGAGGCTGCCATTTCCATTGGTAGGGTAAAGGAGGTTGTTCCCCCCAACGTGGGTGGGCCTCATCCAATCAGTTGGAGGCCCACAAAGAACAGAGAAACTGACCGTCTCCCAAGAAAGGAAATTTCTCCAGCAGGCGGCCTGCAGACCCCACTGCCTCTCCTGGGTCTGGAGGCTGCTGCTCTTAGAAGGAATCTCTTTCCATATGTATTTACGCCCTATTGGCTCCCTTTCTCTGGAAAATCCTAAAACAACCCCTTTTAACAAAATCTTCCTTTGGCACCTCCTCGTCTCTGGATACCCATCTGTCCCCGACACGTCACACTGGTACTTAGGGAGACTCACCTCTGCCGCGTCTTGCTGGGACCCACGCTCTACTCTGAGCTACAGCCCAGCCAAGTCCTAACACCGATCTGATCTTTCTGCTTGAAGATTACATCCCCCGTCCCCAAGACTCTGTCATCAAGAGTCACCTGCAATATGGCTCCTTTGTGAAACCTTCCTCTCCTCTCCAGGCCATACAGTGTACATCCCATACCTTATAAGTTGTACCATGTTTTACTTCTGCAAAGACCTGTGCATGATAATGGCTCCAGAGCCAGGGAGACGAAGGCTTGAAGCTTAGCCTTGCCTCTTCCAGCTCTGTGACCCTGGCAGCCTCTAGGAGCCTGCGTGAACCAGACAGACATTATTCAACTGGAAAAGACAGCAGTGTCCTCTCAGGCTGGAGCTGGGCATCCACACATCAAACGGACCATCAACAGGACTCACCGATCCTGAGCCAAGGCTCCATCCTCAGTAGTGCAAGGATTGGATGAAACTCACTGTTATTTAACGGCCAGGCCTGTAGCACCAGATTTAGCCCCCCTGCCCCCTGTGTGCCTTCCCCTGTTTGCCCAAACCATTTGGAGTATTTCTAAAAAATACCTGTGCCGTGAGGCTGTTTGCACGCATTCTGACTTCACGGTGTGGGTGGACCCAGCACTGGGGTGTTTTCAGAGCTCCGCACCGAGGACCCCCTCGAAGCACCCATGGGTGCCTGTGTGTACGTGATCGTGATGGAAAGTAGCCCAGTTTAGACAACTCCCCAGGTGTCCTCTGTTTTACATCCATGCAGTAAGTGTCACTTAAATGTCTGCCGGTAACAGCTCTGAGTCCCCCCAGGTGCTCAGCAGGGTGAGGGAATGAGCTCTCCAGTGAGAAACGAAGAGAGACGGCACTTGTGGGTGTTTCTGCTGCACAGCTACATCGGGCGGCATGGAAACTGCTCAGCGTTCGCGCCTTACAGAGCCAGAGCCCAGTCACCGCACACCTTTCTCCAGAACCTGGGATTCGTTGTTTTGCCTCATTTTGCTACGGTTGGGGACTGTCGTTTTGACGGGTGGGGACTTTGTGGGGAGAACTCCTGTGGGCCACTGACCTTGGCCAGTGACTTCACAACTGGAAGTGATCTGCGGCTTCCAGGAGGTAAGTGAGAGGCTTTTCCAAGTCCAGGAACCTTTGTGGGCGTGTCAGGTTTTTGTGAGAACAGTGCTTCTGAACTCAACTCCTCAGGGTGGCTCTCAAAAGCACACTCACGTGCGGGCCTGTTCCTGGAGACTCGGATTTCGTTATCCAGGGCAGTATTTCCACAAGCATCCAGTTCGTTCTTACATCGCCTCCCTCTCTACGTAATGTTTGCAACACAAGAAACATAGTTAAATGACTATATTCGTGTCCTTTTCTGGTACTTAACGGGTTGCTTTTTTTTGTTGTCTTCTTGTTGTTGTGCTGAATCGTAGGCTCGGTCAACAGGCATGCACCGACCCTTTCACCCCTCTCCAAAGTGTGGCACTGCCTTGAAATCAACAGGCGCTCGTAACGGTTATCTGTGCTTCTTGCCAAGGGGAGAAATGTGACATCGGAAAGTAGGGAAACGTGGCGCCTCTTCCCAGCTTTTGTATTTCAAACACATAGATCCCCAGGCACACAAGGCCTGGGAATAGTCCACTGATTTGGGAGGAAGCCAAGGACAGACTTGGTCTGAGGGTATAGACACCAGTGGGCGTTGTAGAAATGGGCCCTGCTTCCTGAACTAAACACCAGGGGAGGAAGCCAAGCCCAGAGAAGCATCTTGTGTCTCAGCATAGAGAGAAACGATGCCTTCCTTCTGGGGATAACTCAGAGAGAATGTGGCTGCTCTAGGGAGTGGGAAGGCCCAAGGGAACCCCACAGCGTATCTGAGGTCCTAGCCCACGGCAGGGACCGAAGGTCCCCGGGTGATCGGCCTGGCCTCGCGAGGGGGGTGTGTCTCCAGGGTGCCCCTCGAGGGCCAGGACGAGGGACGCCTCAGTACCAGGCTGTCGGCCCGGCCTCGAGTAGCATGTGAGTCCTTGCCTTCTCTCTGTCCTCCCGCTTTGTAAGCTTGTAGAACCCACATCCAAGGGTGAAGGAGGCGTTCGGAGTTACACAGGCTGAGACTGAATTCACCCACCTCTGCGGAATGGAGCCTGCTAGTCTGGGTTGTAAGTAAATGAAGAAACTTTCATGTTAAAATATACTGGTTGGCCACATTTCATACCTGCCCCACTCATGTTACTACATGTGTAGGAGGTCGTATCAGCCAGGGGTTGCCACGTAAGACCACAAAATTTCAGCTACATGTAAAATAAGCATTGGTTTCTCTTGCATCTGTGTGGGGACCTGGTGGGTTTGTGGGCCCCTGTGGGCTTTGCTTGGCAGCTTGAAGCTACCGTCCGAGGCTCAAAGCCTGCATACTGTCCCTCCTGCCCACATTGTCCCGCCCAGAATGAGCATCCGCCCACCCGGCAGCCTCAGCACATGCCAGCCTCAGCACATGCCAGCCGCACCTCTGTTAGTGAGAGGTGTGTTAGTGACAAGCCACTCAGCACAGGCACAGATTTGGGAGAGGTGGGAAGGAGGCCATTTATCCCTCTGACATGGAGGTCCTGGGGCAGAGAAAAGTTGTGCACATGGAAGTCTGGAAACATATTCACGAAGATGAGCCAGACTGGACTTTGAGGATGGAATGGAGTGTGCACAGAATGGCCTCCCGTGTGAGGGGGTGGCCCCGACACGGTGTCAGCACGAGACACCACGAAGCCAAGCGTGAGCAGCAGCGACTGTGGCTGCACCATCGTGATTCCGGGAAATCATCGGTGGAACCTGAGCTCTGCGGACCCAATGGCAATTGACACTTTTCTGTCAGGACAGATGAAAATGGCTGCTTGATCTGTAAGCGAATATAATTTTTAAGAGCCCGTAAGGTATTATTGGTTAAACAGAATAAAGGCACAGTGAATTTCGCAGCAGGAAACACTACACTTATTCTTTTTGATAGGAAATAAATGCTAATTCTAAGTGGTATTTTTGGACGCATCCATTGAAGGCTAAGTCAGCCAGGGCCCCTCCTCGGCGTCTCGCCCGGGGATAGACAAGCGCTGGATGACTGCGTGCAACGGGTAATTTTGCCATCCACAGCCTCCCTCTGCTCGTCTAGTGTTAGGAAATCTGCACGCTTTTGCAAATGACTTAAAATATTTGGCATGCATGTCTCGGTCCCTCGAACACTGTGGAGGTCGTGGAGAGAAATCTTCGTTAGACCCGAGCTTCTCAGGAGCACTGAGCGAGGAGCTCCAGGACGAGAAGAGGAGGCGCCAAGTCACCAGCGGTGCTGCTGCGGCCAGTCTGGTGTCGCGCGCCTGGACGCAGGTCTGGAGGTGACGTCGGGACCCCCCACGCCCTCAGCAGACAACACTGTGGCACTGCCGGTGGCGCCATCATCTCCACCAACGGATCCAACGCAAGCCCAGCGGAATCCGTCACGATGTGGCCGGGGTAATGACAGAGGCCACGGGTCCTGCAAACCGTTCCATTCCGCACGACGCATGGTCCCGTGCCAGCCGCTTTGGGGTTTGAGAAGTGAGGTGACAGCCTGAGAGCCGGTCAAGGAGCGCGGGAAAGGGTGCCCCGGGGACTCCGAGGCTGACTTCCCAGACGCGCCCCTGAAGGATGTCAGAGCATGGAAACCTGCCTGGAAGATGGCAAGACAAAAGGAAGCCCCAGCGGCCGACAGCGTCGTCCTGTGCGGTCCTGCCCCGACCACAGCGGCTGCCCCCGGCCTGTTTCCTCTCTCTGTGGGCAAAGCCGACTGCGGAAGCAGCTCCGTGTTTGCTAAAGGCACAGACAACCCAGCCCCTCAGGCAGATTTTGGTCGTGGTCCCAGGAGACGGAGGTCCTCAGAGTTTGCTCATTGACCAGGAAGACGGGAAGGTGAGCTGTCTATGGAGTCCTCAGTCACATATTGGGCTCGTTCGTCACTTGCTGTTTCCTACCTGATTCACACTAAAAATCAACTCAACCTGGGTTAAACAACAAAGGGAATATGTTGGCTCATAACTGAGAAGTCTGAACGAGGTGCTGACTTCCGGGAGAGGGTGATCCCCCCATGACATTGTCTCCCATTGACCAGCCATAGCCTGTGGGGTCACAACATGGCACCCCAAGGTCTCCCACACCTCGTCAATCTTTCACAGAAGGCTTCGAAGACTTCCGCCATATCGGGGGTCATTACGGGCCAGTGGTTTTCCATTGAATTGACTAGTTCCTATCACCTACCGTGATCACTTTCTAGGTGATGGTTACATCATCCGTGTCCATTGACAGACGCTTTGGTTAGCTTTTATTTTTTGTCCTTTTAATACTATTCCCAAACTTTTAAAGAAAGGATTCTTGCTTTCTGGCAACAAGATGTTCCAGGATCATCTTGACTTTGTTCTTCCCTGGGCATCAAATCAATTCCTCTGTGAGGAGCTTGGATTCCTTGCACGGAATTCTAGCTTTTCAGAATCAAAGCCTAGATGTGGCGGGATGCCTCACGTGAATCCTGGTGGCTGCTCTGTGACAACACAGGGAAAGGATTTACTGTTTAAAACATAAGTTCACAATTTAATAATCACATCTATTAAGCACATTATACTCTATGTGAAGAAGGTGGGGTTTTTTTTTTGGTTTTTGTTTTTGTTTTTTTGCCTTCAATACATTTGCTTCATATTCTTACATGGGCCATCGGCCACCGAGCTGTGGTCACTCTGTTGATGTGGTCTGCTCCTTTTGTGGCCCAAAGCTCACTCGTTCCTTCTGGAAGCCCTTTGCTGCAGCATAGAGCTACATCCGGGGAACAAACACGGAACAAGCTATGCACAGGCTGGACCTTGCGGGGTTTATGGTTCAGAGGGGGATGCACACAAACGACAAGTGTGCAGCGGCGTGTGGCTGGGTCCTGGCTCTGAGCAGAAGCAGGAAGTCGGGAAACGTGGCCCTTCCTCAGTGTCTCTGAGTCTCACGCTCATGCACGCAGGTTCCGCTTTCCGAAGCCCCTGTTCCGTCCCCTGTGGTGAGTGTGAGGTCCAGCATTAGTGGGGGCCCTTCCGGGCTGAGAGGAGACAGATTCTCTACGACAGGACTGTGGAGGCTGAGGAGCTGGTGACTTGATGCTTCCGGAACAGCGCGCCAGAGACGCCGCGGTCCGCAGACACAGGTGCTCCAGACGATCGCCAGTGCTTTCCCATCTGCCTGCTGCCCCTTCACCCCCAGCCCCGTCGAGGCCTCCTCGTTCTGTTAGGCAGTGCCCTGGCCTCGCACGGGGGCCCTTCCTTTAAGAGCGGCTCGTTCCCCCGCAAGGATGCTTAGAAGTCGGGGGACCTGGAGGAAAGCCCCAGGACTCACGTGAGATGATGGAAATGTCCCTAGACGTTTTCAGGAGGACAGTAGCTACCTCCTAGACACTTTTAGTGAGGGACTAGATACGTGTAAGAGTATGAAATGTGGCCCCTGGATGCCATGCGGCTGACAGTGGTCCCGGAGCTTTTAAAGGTGACCTTCAAACACGAGATAGATCGGCTTCTCTCTGACATGGGGGCTTTGTCAGCTGACGGACTCATGTCAGCTTTTTAGGATGTTTTATTGACATATTTAATTTTGAAATAATTTTTAAAACAAAACTTTCTTATACTATTTGTGAGGAATACAATAAAGCAAAATATAACTCTCCCCCAAAAAACACTTAATGCGCCCCCACCCCCACACTAAGGGAACCAAACATCACAATAAAGGAGAGAAAGAAGTCAAGCCATAAATACGCCAGTCAGTAGATGGTGTTCCAGCCACTGAATAACCACAGCTGCAGAGAGGAAGAAACACGATGTGTGTCGGGAACAATTACCCTTCAAGCAACTTGATTCTGGAGGATTTGCTCAAAGAGAGTCAATCAGAAATAAAACAGCTGCTTTTAAGGGGGGCGGGGGGAGGGCGTTGTTGCCTCGTGGAATGAGTTGTGTCGCGGGAGGGGCCAGAAGGAGCAGAGTGAGAGCCGGATGCACAGTGAGGCCCAGGGACCCAGGCAGCCCAACTGCAGCCTGAGGGTACCTGGCAAGCTGCAGCGCGTCCCTCCCCCCTTCTGAGGAGACCGCTGACTCCAGACAACTTATTTTCCTGAAGGCGTGAAGCTCGAACGTATACACGGGAAGTTTCCCACGAGCACCCTTGGCTTTCCTTCAGATGCTCCTGGTAGGATCAGGATTCTAGATCGTTTGAATTATCTGGGGCATTTTTTCCCCTTTCTTTCCTTTTACTTATTTATTTTTTTTTGAGGAGGGGAGGGGCGAGGAGNCCAAGCAGGCTCCTCACTGTCAGCGCAGAGCCCAACATGGGGCTCATACTCACGGACCCTGAGATCATGACCTGAGCCGAAATCAAGAGTCGGAGGCTCAACTGACTGAGCCCCTGGGCGCCCCATGCTGGGGCATTTCTTAATTTGGCAATGGAAAGTTGAATCCCATTGAATACCTACTATTTTGATTGAAGGTGACCTATTAATTTTATTTCTGCTTCATTCCAGGGAGGCCTGAATGCGTGATGGGATCTAAGCCGCTAGGCAACAAATGTCACCGCGGGAGGGAGCCTTCCTTGATTTTCCACGAGCACCTGTGTGTTGGGCGCTTTGCTAATCTCATTTCATCTTCGACCCCAGGAGGGAGCAATCCATGCCACGGGGTGAGGAGATCAGAGCTCAGGAAGGTTGCGAAACGTGTTAGGATTCAAAGCAAGTCAGCGGCAGAGGGGGATGGAGTGAGAGGGTCGGATTTGGAGCCGGCCTCCCCAGCCCCAGACTCCCTGGCCGTCTGAACCCCGGCCCTAAAGTGTGAGTGTCCACTCACACCGGCCAACGTCTCCGCATCGACGGCTGCTCGCTCCCTGCCCGACAGTTAACGTGCTCAGCACGCGGGATGTTTTTCTCCAGGTACAAACAGCCCGTGCCAGACCCTCCGGAGAACTGAGTCTCCTTACCTGTGGCTGCTGTGTCCCAGCCTGT
>NW_027528865.1:1737791-1767707 GCF_008692635.1 Crocuta crocuta | reverse complement strand
CAGTGGCTCCTGGGAGGGGGTGGGGCTGCCCCACACCCGGGCTTTGCCGGGCCACGGGGTCCCATTTCCGTGCACGGGGCATGGCTTGCAGGGCTCTGTGACGCGGGGCCCCTGACGTTCCCGCACCTGACACTTAGCTGCCCCTTCAGACGGCGCACTTGCCAAATTCCAATACTAACTGCGTGCAGGCTCCTTTCAGGCCACAGGGTAATTCTATCTATTTAGAATTTATCACCATTGTTTCAAGAGCGCAGTATCGTCTCCCGGCAAGTGTTTTGCCTCAAGCATAAAGGAGCTGAACAATGAGCTTGAAGGTGCTGGCAAGAAGCCCCCGTCTAAGAGCGTGTGCTGCGGGAACCGCCTCGTCTGGGCGCCACACGGCCCGCGCGCCCGTCTCACAGCGCTCGCTGGGAGCCGTCTGTCTGTCTGTCCGGCGGTGGTGATGGAGGCCGAGGCCCTGGCCCGTCCCGCCGTCCCGTCTGGGTCTTCCCAGCCTCTCGCAGCAGGTGCGGCGGCGCTGACGGGCTCTCGGGGGCCGCTGGGCCCGGGCTTCCTCCGCGTGGTGGACGAGCAGTGTCAGTGGCATCTGTCCATGGGAGAGCGAGCCCCTCCCGGTTAAAGGCACAAACGTCCCTCGGGGCACCTGGGGCTCAGTTAGTCGAACATCCGACTCTGGACTTCCGCTCAGGTCATGATCTCGTGGTCCCGGAGCCTGAGCCCCACGTCAGGCTCTGCGCTGGCAGCACGAAGCCTGCTCTGGATTCTCTCCCTCTCTGTCTGCCCCTCCCTGCTCACGCTCTCCCTCCCTCCCTCTCTCAAAATAAATAAAGAAAAATAAATAAAAGGCAACGCACGCCCCCTCCGACAACCTGACCTCGCAGCTGACTTCCCACAGGGAGTGGCTGTGGCGGGAAGGCCCCCGCGCTCGGTCGCTGGAGAGTGCCGGCCGCCGTGGTGCCTTCGAGGAGTTAATGACCAGCAGGTCACCATGGAAACACATTCAGGAGTAGAACCCACGCTGGCCAGTTACTGATGGTAACTTGTGGGAGGTCAGGTGTGTGTCTGTCCCTTGAAGCAAAGCTGGGAGCTTCACACGAGGACGGCAACCTGGGGAGCCCGTGGGCCGCCCGTGGGGGAGAGTCACGGAGCTCAGAGCCGCCGGCCGGGTCCTGTTCCAGTTCGGGTGCTGAGTCCCTGCGTTGGGCCAGGCTCCGTGCGGGTGCCGGAAACAGCAGGGAAGAGGGTCCCCCCAGAGCTGGGGCCACGGCCACGGCCCCGGGAAGCGGGCAAGAGCGAACGAGCAGACAGGGCCCCGTGTGACCACAGGCACGGACGCCAGGAAAGCCTGAGCCGGGCAGGTGAGGATGTGAGTGAGTGTGTCAGTGCACGCGCGTGTGCAGGCACAGGTGTGAGTTTGTGCACCAGTGCGTGGCTGGGGACCGTCGCCGTTGGAGCTCGGCCTTGGTGAGGGGTGGGTGCGGGTGCGGGGGGGGGGGACGTGGCCCCGCCGTCCCCGCTGCGACTGTCCGTGGAAGGACCCTGCCGCCTGCAGCCCACGGTTTCTTTTGTTTTTTTCCCCCAAAAGGCAATCCTTCCAGCCCGGGCGGGTCTGTCACAGCCAGGTGACGGCGGGGCAGGCGCCGAGTCCTGCTGTCGCTGAGCCCTCCGTTCTCTGCTTCCCGCTTTGCCAAGACCTTGGACCAGGAATCAGTGTTGAATGTTATCCGATTGATTTTTCTGCATCTACTCAGATACCCTTAGATTTTTCTTACTTATGTTACTAATATGGTGAATGATATGATTTCGCTTTGACTGTTGAACCAGACTTGCATTCCTCGGATAAGCCCCGTGGAATCACAATGGACGAGCTGCCTCACACATTGCTGGGTTCACGTTGCTTTTGCTTTGTTGAGAATTTTTGCGCTGATGTTTATAAGGAAGAGCGGTCTGTTTTTCCCTCCCTCCCTCCCTTCCTTCCTTCCTTTCTCACTCTCTTTCTTTCTTTCCTCTCTCTCTCTCTGTTTGTCTCTGTCTCTTTATTGTAATGTCTTTGATGTGGTATTAAAATAAAACTGACTTCTACATAAATTGAGAAGCGTTCTCTTTTCTTATATTTCCTAGAGGATATTGTGGAGATTTGGTGTTGCTTCTTTCTTTCATGTTTCATAAAATTTGCCAGTGAAGTCGCCTGGACCAGGGCGTTTCTCTTTGGGAAGGTTTTTAATGAATTTAACCTCTTTATTTTTTTAAAAAAATGTTTTATTTACTTCTAGGAGAGAGAGAGAGAGAGACAGCGTGAGCAGGGGAGGTTCAGAGAGAGAGGGAGTCACAGACCGAAAGAGGCTCCAGGCTCCGAGCTGGCAGTCAGCACAGAGCCCGACGCGGGGCTCGAACCCACGAACCGCGAGATCATGACCTGAGCGAAAGTCGGACGCTTCACCGACTGAGCCACACAGGCGCCCCTTAACCTCTTTAATATATGTGATCCATTCAGGTTATCTACTCAGAGTCATTTCAGCAGCTTGTGTCTTTCAAGCAATGGGTGCATCTCATCTGTGTTGTGGAATTTATCAGCGTCATGTTGTTCATACAATTTCCTTGCTGTCCTCAGTGTTTGGGGCACCAGAGTGAGGCCGCGGTCCTTGCTGATGCTGATAAATTTGAATTCGCTCTTTTTTCTGGGTCTGTCTGGCTACAGCTCTATGAATTTTACTGATCTTCTGTAAGAACCGGATTTTGGTTTCTTTGGATTTGTCTATTGTCTTACTGTTTCCAATTTTATTGCTTTCTATCCTAAATTTTATTATTTCCTTCTTCCTTCAGCTTGTCTTGGGATTAAGTGACCTCCCTGCTCTAATTCCTCAAAGTGGAAGCTTGGGTTATTGATTCCAAATCTTATTATTAATTATTAGCATGTCATATTTTCAATTGTCTTATAAACTGTGTTTTATGTGCATTCCACACATTTTGATATGTTGTACTTTTGTTGCCGTTCAGCTCAGAATCGTTCTAATTTCCTCAGAAAATTTCTTTCCATCCATATCTAATTCAGAAGTATACGGTTTAATTCCTAAAGATGTAGAGATTTTTCCAGGTTTCTTTATTATCGGTTTTCTAATTTAATTCAAACTTTGTCTGCGAATATACTTCATAGGATTTCTATTCTTTTAAATTTGTTGAGGTTGCTTCGTGGTCTAGAGCATGCATTCTCCTCGTGAATGTCACACACACAGCTTAGAAGGAAGTGCAGATCTAGCTTCTCTCGGGTGGAAGCTTCAGAACACCACCTCTTCTTGGAGAATTGATGCCTTTATCATTATGCAATATCTCTCTTTATCTCTGATAATATTCTTTGTTCCAAATTCTGCTTGGCATAAAGTTGATATATTTCTTGCAGCTTTCTATCACTCGTGTTTGCGTGCTTTAGAGCCTTCACTATCCTTTGACTTTTTACTGTGTGTATGTCCTTATATTTAACCTTGATGACCCCTCGACCACACGTAGCTCAGTCTTCCTTTCTCTGAATCCAACCTGCCAATCTCTGTCTTTTAACTGTTGTATTGAGACTATTCACATTGAAAATGATTATTGATGAAACTGGATTAAAACACATCATTTTGGGGCACCTGGGTGGTTTAGTCGGTTGAGCGTCCGACTTTCGCTTGGGTCGTGATCTCGTGGTTCGTGGGTTCGGGCCCCGCGTCGGGCTCTGTGCCGACTGCCAGCTCAGAGCCTGGAGCCTGTTTCAGTCTGTGACTCCCTCTCTCTCTGACCCTCCCCTGCCCACGCTGTCTCTCTCTCTCTCTCTCCTAGACATAAATAAAACATTTAAAAAAATGTTTAAAAAAAAAAAACACATCATTTTGTGGGGCACCTGCGTGGCTCAGTCGGCTAAATATCCGACTTTAGCTCAGATCGTGATCTCACGGTTCATGAGTTCCAGCCCTGAGCTGGGCTGTGCTGACAGCTGGGAGCCTGGAGCCTGTTGCAGATCCTGTGTCTCCGTCTCTCTCTGCCCCTTCCCTGCTCACGCTCTGTCTCCCTTTCTCTCAGAAGCAAACATTAAAAAAACCTAAAAATAAATAAATAATAAAATTTAAAAAAAAAACCCTGCACATCATTTTGCTGGTTGTTTTCTGTTTTCTAAAAGCTCCCATCTTTCTGTTCCGCCTTCTCTAGGTATAGGGAACCATTTTATGATTCTACTTTATTTCTTCTATTAATTATTTATACCTCTTAATTTTGTGAATGGTTCCTCTAATATTTACAACACACACTTGGAAAAACCCAGGTTCACTGTCAGGTGATACGGCCCCACCTCTATGCAGTGTGAGGGACTCACAAGTGCGTTCCCAGCTCCCTCCCGTCCTTGGAGCCGAGGTTGACGTGCACCCCGGGGCACAGCGCCTGGTGTGCGTGGCCAGGACGCACCCCTCCCTGGGCAGTGGTCCCCAAGCACCTGACTCTCCTGTCGCCCTCATGTGCCCTTTATCAACGAGTTAGCAGCTTACAGATGAGGGTTCCTACCAGTGCCTGTGCGATCAGGCAACATCTGCCCCGTGTAAGCAAATGCTTGTGTCTTCTTTTTCCCTTCAAGCATCTGTTTCTCCCCAGGCTTGGGGTTTTTTTTTTTGTTTGCTCTGCAACCTTAGTTCTTTGGTGGGTTCAGGAAAAGTCCGTGGCTTGCAGTTTGTCTGGTTCTTCACTTGTGGTAAAGGTGGAAGCAGTAATCTCTCCGGGACTCTTCGTCACGGAAGTACCGTCTGAAGTCTCTGACTCCACTTTGCTTAAATCGTATCTCATTCTCTCTCCAAGCACAAAAGTTCCATTATAGAAACTTGATCTTATCTGCCTATCTGGCTGGTGCATCTCCTAAGAAACTGTCTGAGTGCCTGCCGCGGCTGGGAGCGCCTGCCAGTTGCATCTCACGCTGGAAATCTGCAAGGTGTTATCTCACGTTTTCATTACTTTCAAAATTCCTTTCTTTTAATCTCCACAGAAGAGCTCTCAGAAGTCTTGCGAGGTGCCCTTCGAATGGCAAAAACACCTGTTACCAGGCACACCTGGGTTCAAATCCACATTCCACCACTTCTGGTTGGATCAAAAAGTCAAGTTTCTCAATCTCTCTAGGTCTTCTTCTTTAAGTGTATTTATCTTGAGAGAGAAAGAGAGAGCGAGAGAATGAGAGAGAGAGAGAAAGAGAGAGGGCAGGGGAGGGGTAGAGAGAGAGAATCCCAAGCAGGCTCTGCACTGTCAGCACAGAACCGGCATGGGCTTGAACCCACGAACCGTGAGATCATGACCTGAACCGAAATCAAGAGTTGCACACTGAGCTGACTGAGCCCCCAGGCGCCCATCCATCTCTCCAGGTGTTCTTGAAGAGAATGGTCATGATGTGTAACCAAGTGTCATTCCTTTTAGATACATGACAGCCTATGTAGCCGCCATTTTGCTTTATTTTGCACAGTTACTTCTGTTAAATAATCAGTATTTGAATAACTCAATAAAAGCCTCAACACCATTTGTTTCTTTAGGAGAGAGCCATTGGTGGGCGTCCGGGAAGTACCAACCCCCCTCTCAGCCCAGAGCGGCCGCATCTTCAGCACCCCTTCCCGCGGACACAACTGTCACTTGTCCAGTGTCCCACACAACCGTCCATGACTCCACCGCCTGCCCGGATGCGGAAGCTCAAAATCCAGGAAATATTCTGGGTGCTTCTTTCTCTTCCACTCTCAAGCTCAGTTCTGCTCCAAAACGTATCTTCCTGACTGTCTCCCGAGTTCCCACCCTTCCTTCCTGAACTACCATCACCCGTTTGCTGGAAATATGCGCCACCTGCGAACTGCCGCTTCCTGCTCTTCTCCACTCGTCTGCTGAATGCTGTTTCTGGAGTGGAGTCATGGCTTGCCTGGCCCCAAGCCCTTGTGGCTTCCCACGGGGGCTCTTCTGTTGTGTGCCCCACGCCGTCTGCGCCTGCACGCTACCCCTCTCTGCTCCCCGACTCAAGCCCGTTCTGTTCACTGCAACTAGCTGAGGGTCTTGCCACCGGCTTATAGCCAGCACAAAGTAGGTGTTGGTCACATAAATGAATGGATGGAGTTTTATATTGTGGAAAAGGGGAGGCTCCTGGATGGCTCAGTTGGTTGAGCGTCCGGCTTCGGCTCAGGTCATGATCTCACACTTTGTGGGTTCGAGCCCCGCGTCGGGCTCTGTGCCGACAGCTCAGAGTCTGGAGCTGCTTCCGATTCTGTGTCTCCCTCTCTCTCTGCCCCTCCCCCTCTTGTGCTCTGCCCCCCCCAAAATAAATAAATATTAATAAATTTTATTATATTGTAGAAAAGGGCATCAAACCTGAGAGAGCAGTTATAGCAGTCCGCCGGCCGTGTGCTCAGCACTGTTTCCTGCAGTGATCTCATAGCTGCCGAGCCCACAGGAGTGTTGAGGTGCACAGGTGCACACGCAGAATGCCTTATACGGACGCCCCGTAATCAAACATTGGTCTAGGTAAGCGTTTAGGCTGTTACTAATTCCCCACTGTTATTCATGATGATGATCCCTATATGTGCATCTTTGTTCGTTTGTGCTATTATTTTTACAGATAGATTTAGAAATGAAATTGGGTCAATGGTCATGCACATTTTAGCTTCTAAATGATACTGTCCAACTGCCTTACAAAGGTGAAAAAAAAATCAAACAAAGCGAACAGGAAACGATGTGAAGATGTTCTGTAGACGCACTCTCTCATCAGCAGCGGGTGAGGGGCTCGTTTCCCGCGCCTTCGGCACCACCACAGTCAGAGAGCAGCGCCGACAGCCCCTCGCTCGTGCGGCTGACGGATGCCGACCCATCACCCCAAGAGCGGCGGTGGAGACAGGCTGTGTGTGGACAGGTCCTAAGGGTCCACGCGGAGGGTGGTGATATCGTGCATTTAGAAAGTAGATGGACTCACAGAGGGACAAGTAGGAGTGGCCATCGTCAAGGAGAGTTCTATTTGCAGACTGTTGAGCACATGGGCAGGCGGGGGCCTGCGTCTGCTGCAGAGCCACACGCAGGTGCCCCAGCGCTGAGCGTCAGAGGTGACGGTGGACGGAGACGCTGGGCTGCGAGGCCCCCCTGCCCTGCCCCCGTCCGCACGGCCGCTCTCTGCAAGGCCTGCTCTGTCTGTGCTGTGTGACTCTGATGGCCGTACCTGAACTTTGACTCAAACTTCTGAGATGTAAATTCGTAGAAGCAGCTGCTCACATTTGGATTACAGCTNCCCCCCCCCCCATTCTCTGTCTCTGTTCTCTCTCCACCCCTGCCATGCACACACCCCTGTAACACAACGCAGGGTCCTCTCCCTTCCCCTACCAACCAAGCCCCTTCGTTCTGCTCTTCAAGGTAAGACCCAAGGCCAACGGCGAGGCTGACCCCTGTGCTTGAAGGTCAGTAAGTCAGGCTTCCCGAGGCCCCGGCGTCAGCAGCAGCAGACACTCGAGACTCGAGGTTTCTCATGCGCTTACGTCCCTCTTTGCTCACTCTTTACTGTTATTCTCATCTTAGAAAATCATTTTCACACAGATATTCTAGAATTCTGCTTATGTTTTGAATTGGATTTTTTAAAGTTTATGTATTTATTTAGAGAGAGAGAAGACACATGTGCAGAGTGCGAGTGGGGGGAGGGGGGGAGGGAGAGAGGGAGAGAGAGAACCCCAAGCAGCCTCTGCACTGTCAGCGCGGAGCCCGATGTGGGACTCGAACTCACAAACCTGAGATCCTGACCTGAGCTGAAACCCAGAGCCGGGTGTTTAACTGACTGAGCCCCCCAGGCAGCCCTTGAATTGAAGTTTTTAAACTTGCAGGGATGTCTTCTGTAAAATGTTTGAATTGGTGTGTGGGCTTTTAAAATCTGTTTCATTAGGCAGTAGGCTGGGCTCCCAAACACGGGTGAAGGCCTTGGAGAGGAACAGAGGTGCACGGCCACGTGGGAAAGACGCTCCCTTCTGTCCCTCTCTCCAGGTCAGGCAGCTGGAGATGGGAACCATCTTGCACTGAAGGAGAGAGAAGGACAAGGCTCATAAGCAAGCACGCAGCCGCCTTCAGAAGCCCGCCCCGCCGCCCCCCTGCATTCTGGGGACGTCACACGGGCAGCTGGCACTTGGCTACGGTGACAGTGTTTACACCGTGGAAATTGGCCGTGAGTCAGGACCTCCCCACCCTTTTCTCCTGAAAGGCGGGTGCTAAACGCCTACAAACCCGTCACCGGCTCTGTCTGGCCCTGACGGGGGAGGCTGCCCTTCCGGTTCGGACCTGGCGGGCCCTCCCCCTGCGAGTCTGTAGGTGCTCAGGTGGCTGGGTGCCATCCGTGGCCACCTTGTCAGAGAGCACAGGGCCCCCACAGACACCCCCTAGGCAGCGGCCCGCGGAGGAAGCCGGGGAGGAGGAAGCACACCTGCAGAGAGAGGCCCAGCCGGGCTGTGGTCAGACCAGCCCTGGCGGGGGGCGGGGGGCACAGCGTGTGGCGCTTTCCCGGACCCTTCAGAGCAGCCCCGGGAAAGAGGCAGACACCCAGACCACGAAGGAGGACCTGGTCCGTGAGCTGGGGGAGAGGAGTCTCATGTCTCCCGGTTCAGCGTGATGGGGGAGGACATTTGAAAATTTTAAGGGATGGAATCAAAGGAGAATAGAGGAAAGAATACGGACATTAATGAACACGAAGTAACTTGGAATCTAAGAAGTACTGGATAATGGAAATGATGAAAAAAATAACTTGACATAACCGCTTGTTTATTTTTAGGCTCCACAGAATTTGCAAAGTTAGACATCGATTGATTGATTCACTCATTCATTCAATCAGAAACTTAGGGAGAGCATACTGTGTGCTCGGCAAAATGTACTTGGGGTTTTGACATAGAACGAATTAGGTAAGGCTGTTAGTTGACTGCCTATCTGGAGATGCACATTAATCCAGTGATAATATAAAGAATTAGATAATTACAAATTATGGTGTGTATGAGTGTGAGGCTTATAAAGTACAGCATGTGCAAAGGTCCTGAGGTGTAGGTGGGGCTGGAAATCAAATCATGCCAAAGATGTGGTTATGCAGAGGCTCACAGACTGAGCTGGGCCTTGGCCCTCACCTGTCTGCTCTTGGTCTTTTTTTTTTTTTTTATGTTTTATTTATTTCTAGGAGAGAGAGAGAGACAGCGTGAGCAGGGGAGGGTCAGAGAGAGAGGGAGTCACAGACCGAAACAGGCTCCAGGCCCTGAGCTGGCAGTCAGCACAGAGCCCGACGCGGGGCTCGAACCCACGAACCGCGAGATCATGACCTAAGCGAAGGTCGGACGCTGAACCGACTGAGCCCCCCAGGCGCCCCTCAGATGTGCTGTTTCTTTCTTTCTTTTTTTTTTTTAAAGATTTCTTTTTTTTTTAATTTTTTTTAAGGTTTTTTTAATTTATTTCTAGAGAGAGAGAGAGCGTGAGCAGGGGAGGGTCAGAGAGAGAGGGAGTCACAGACTGAAACAGGCTCCAGGCCCTGAGCTGGCAGTCAGCACAGAGCCCGACGCGGGGCTCGAACCCACGAACCGCGAGATCATGACCTAAGCGAAGGTCGGACGCTGAACCGACTGAGCCCCCCAGGCGCCCCTCAGATGTGCTGTTTCAAGGACCACTCGCCAGAAGACCGTATGACGGAAGCGTGGCGGGCGGGCGGCATGAGGCTTTTCCTCCTTCCTGATTCTGCCGCTCCAGGTTTGCCACGGCTTAGGAAGTAGATAAACTGGCACCTGCTTTTCCTGCTTACTTTTTGATTTTCATAAATGCAAATTAAAATACTTATCTGCTCTGTAAAGACTTGACATGTTTAAATAACCATTATCCCTTCAATGTATTCCAGGGCTGTTGGAGTCATTATTCTCAGGATAGAATAGGCATTAAACCCACAGGGGAGTCATTAAAACATGGCTCTTTCTCTCTGTTTGACCGAAGCAGCAGTTGTAATGTATTTATTCAGGATTTAGAAAATGGAATTCAATTAGAACTGAAACGGGGTTAAATTAAGTAATTCCTATTGTATTTGTCTGAGAGACAGGGGTGGCCTGACCTGGGAGGGAAGGGGCCCCTCCCATGGCCCGGGTTCCCTTGTGCTGGCTGACAGATGTCACCAACGGGGTGGATCCTGCTTAACCCCTTAATCACCCACTTAACTCTGTGGGTGACATGTCAGACCCAGGCAGGTCTGTAGACACGACGTGAGACCTTAACAGGAACGCTCTTCCTTACGGTGTCTGGTTGGCTTCACTTCTGCCGTCTTACCGTCAGGTACCAGTCATGTGGCTTGATCAGGTTCCCTTTAAATAACAAGGTATAATGAAAGGCTAAAACAGAAGGAAATGGATATGTCAGTTCCTTTTTATTTTACTTTTTTATGGTGATAGAGTTTGAGGTTTCAATGACAGGGGATGTCAAGCTGCCTGGGAAGTGTTCTGACACTCGCCGGTTGCGCCAAGATTCTCGATCGCTTCCACCAGCGAGGGAGGATTTAAGACGATTATTATGGACCTGAAGACAGAATGTTCTAGCCAGTGGAGAAGCAAAATGAAAAAGAGTAAGGACTGAACAAAGAACAAAATGCCCCAAGAGAGAAGGAAAACCATGGATTTTAGTTTTTGAACAAAATGACTGTCTCAAGTCACGATTTGGTTTCCCCTCCCGGCCGCAGGTGGGTCTCCAGACCCCGCCCTGGGGCAGATCGCCGGGGTGGGAATGCGCTACCGCCGTAGCAATCACACGTCCAAGTGCATTTTCGGAAGACGTAAACGGCACCTTGAGTGGCGGACTGCCTTTTATCCTTTTGGGGTTATGGCCGGAAGGGCTGTGGGAAACTTCCACGGGCAAAAATGATGCCCCTTCCCACAAGCTACCAATCCTTTTTCTAGACACCGACAGCCAACGCGGTGACATCTTTTCTATATTCTTAGAAAAAACATGACGGATCGTTTGGTTTGGAGGAGAATGGGAAGGAGGGCTGGGGGCTTCACACAATGGTGACTGTAGGTTTCTGAAATGGGTGTTCGAATTCGAGTGGAGACAAATCGGAGGAAATCGTTAGCGTCTCTTGACACGTAGCCGCGTGGGTGAATTGTTCGTACCCGCAGCGGAAGGGTGGTAGACATGGCGGCTTCGAGGACCCTCTGTGCTCAGTGGAGCGGCTGACACGTGATCCGCACCCCAGGAGACGTGGGCTGTCCCTTCGGACTGTCTGGAGCAGATGGCATGTCTTCGTGGAATTAAGGGAAAGTCTCGGAAGAGCCTGGCAGGGGCGGGGTGGGGGCAGCCTCGGGCCTTCAGCCTAGAAGGACGCTTCACCCAGAAGCCCGATGCCGACGCTTTGCTGATCAGGAGAAAAATTCTGGAGTTCAAACGAAAGGTTACGTCTCAAACACACTGAGGAAGCAGTAACTCGTGGCATGAGCTTTTGTTGCTCTAACACGTATGTTCTCACTTTCCACTTCAGGCAACTTCCAGAAAACCTCACAGCGGTTAGTGTTCACTCTGAGGAATGAAGTCATCAGCTGGAAAATCGGATCAAAACCTCATTGTACCGAACAGCCGGAGGGATCCTCAGCGCTTGTTGATAAGACAGAGAACGGCAAGGCCACANCCCGCCGCACCCGCTGGCCCCGCCGTCTGCTGTGAGGGCGGGGGGGGGGGGGGGGGGGGGGCTGCCTGCCCGGATGCGTGGGAGCGACGAGTCCCGCAGGCCGCTGCCCTATAGAACGAAGGCTGGCTTCTCACTATGTTCTCACTGGGTTTAGAATATGCAGCGGGGGTGCTCAGAGGAGCGTGGACCTCATCTCGTAAGAGGCAGATCTCAGCGTCCTGTGGGATGGTGTACGCCTCGAATCCAACAGAGAGCCGCAGCTCACTCCCGTCTCCCGAGTGACCTGCGGCCCCACGCACGTCCCTCCACTGCTCGGCGTCCCTGGAGCCCCCCGACTTTCTGACTATTCGGTGCACTTGACAGCCTTGTTCACGGCCTGTCGTCTGTTCCAAAGAAAACCCCGATAGCTCTAGCTGTACTTCGCTCAACCGCAGGCCTGCCTGAGACGTGTGTGCAAGTTCACGGCAGTGTCGTCCGGCAGTTGCGATGCACCTACGCTGCAGCGCTGTGGATCTCAAGGGGAGATACCAAGAAAACACACGACTAAATTGTATCCTTGTGACATTACCTCCAAGTGGCTTTCTTAACTTGGTTAAATCCGCAGGTCCTTCCTCAGGAGTAAGAATGATAATAACCATAGCCAGGTCTGTGTCTGTGTAAAGAAAATAAAAGTTACAAGACTGCATGAATCGTGAACCGCTTCCCCGACCAGGAGCGAACAGCACATGCAATGAGCCATTTGTCCCTCAAATCATGGCGGGCACATGTCGGGCAAGGGCTCCTGTTGGGAGCACACCCCAGCGGACATTCAGAACCGGGTAACGCAGTGGACAGACAATAGCTACTTTGCAGGCGCTCCGTTCCTGAATCATTGCTTGAGAAATGTTGTTCTCAGTTACTGGTCCAAGTTACAATGGCCGTCCAGTTCTGGCCTCGTCCAATCAGTTCTGGCCTCGTCCAATCAGTTCCTGAAATTGGGTCCTAGCAAAGCATAGGGCCTACATAATAGTACTTAACAATACGTTTGCTTGCCTTGAGCTATAGTTTTAATGTCACCTTGTGGAATTCTCACAAAATAGGAGTTATTATTCTATCTTTATACAGATGAAGCTTAGCAATCAGATAACTTCCCCAGTCAACAAAAGGGACACCGGGATTTGGACTCCCCACCTCTTAACTGTCAACTTATACCGATGTACCGACAGGCAGCGCGTGGGCACCATTTGCTGGGTGCAGGGGGCGCCGTATCGAGCGCGGTGTGTGTGTGTTGCTGGCACACCCAGATGTTCAGCATGAGCTGGGTGTGCTGTGTCCATCACACATCAATGACCTAGAGCCATTGTTGTAGCACAGGTGGCTTCGGAAGCCTGTCTTGTCCCCCTTGCGGGAGCTCCTTGCAGTCGAGATAGGCTCCAGGCCCCCTTGCAACACTGTCCTCAGGTCCTCAGCTTCTGCTGTGAGGAAGGAAGGCCTGTTACCATGACCTTGGCAAATCCAAGGTCACCCATTTGCTTCTCTGTTGTTCACCCGCCCTGCGATGAGACAGTCAGGCTCAGGAGCAGACACTGGGTCAGCTGTACTTTTCAAGGAAAATAAATGGCAAAAAAAAAAAAAAAAATCACATTTTCCCAGTTGCTAGGCTTCAATCTTTCACCGGCGATTTAAATTTTAAAATGTTTCTATTATGAAGCAGAAGCATGGCTTCTGTAGGGTTCATCCTGAAGTCGCCTGGTAACAATCCGTCCCTGGAAACAATCAGTCAAACTTAGGTGATAATAGGAGAGTTGGAAATGGAATGATAAAGTCTTTCTCTAACACCTTTCCCCCCATTCAAGGGGGCTGACAGTTCTGTTTACTTGGCTCGGGTAAAATTCCAGTCACATTGTGAGCTTTTTAGGAGAATGAGAAATTGATTTTTCCCCGGACGGCATGGAGCACACAGACTGTTATCACCTTTATATGATCTTTACAGCGACCTACGGAGATGCCACCATCACACACAAACCCAGGTGGGGACCGAGTGATGCCGGGCGTCCGCTCCATCCATTAGGGAAGAGGGCTTGGCTCACACTCCTGTGTGACAAAACCAAACGTGCCCGGGGCGAGCAGGGGCACGTGGGTGCGTGTGACACGCCAGTGTGCAGGGTGGGGAGAGGGGCTCCTTCCTCCTTCTTCCCTGTAGCTAGAGCGCGCTCTGTCCCGCGGGAAGGCAGTCACCACATGGTCGGGTCTCAGTTTTCCACGAAAAGCCCAGAATCTGACTTCTTACGTGAAGTTTCCCGAGTCTGAAAAACCGGCAGTTGTTCCAAAGGCAAAGTGAAAGTCACCACAACAGCCAAACGAAGCAAACCAAGAGCCCGCCCACGGGGCAGGGGCAGCCTGGCCACGGCCTCCGTGCAGACGGCAGGTGGGGTCTATGCGTGGCCGTGAGCTGTGCCCCTGAGTGCCTGCTCTGGACGTCATGGCTTCTATATTGACACATTTCCTGTGTTTTTATTAAGACGTCTTGTTACAGTTTGTGGCTTTGCCTCCCGGTCCCTTATCACCACATCTTGCTATCGGCAGCCTGACTGCACTGGTTGCCTCAGTTTAGAGCTCACACTGTCATTCTACTCAGGTTTTTTTTTTTTTTCTTTTTTCTTTTCTGCTTTGCTCTACCTTACACGTACGTGAAGACACACTGGGAGCTTTGAATGCATTCAGCACCAAGCAATTTATTTAATAGAGTGATTGCTTAGTGCCCTTTGCAACAATTGCATTTAAAATGTATCGTTCTTTTATTTACTGGTCGGCTTCAGTCTCTACTTGACGCTAACATTACTTGACTTATCTCTCAGTCAATAATGCCAGAGAGCAATTGGTTTCCCTGAGCTCCTCACAAGTGTCCTTAATTACCTGCCTCTAATTCCCAGAGTCATGTGTATTAAGTCCGCTGTCCAGTGAGCCTGCAGCTTTGTGGCGTCCCTCAGTCATCGAGTGGGACCCGTTCGAAATGCTCGTGATGATCTAAGCCTGCGTTTTTCCAGTAGGTCTGTGGCTTCTTCTCTTTCCAGCTTTCATTCTTAATCCTTCAGGACACGTTATCTAATTTATGCACCCTAAAGTAACCTCGCTTTAAATTCACATGGGTTGTCATTTAAAAACATAATCAAGTCACATAGGTATCTAAATGTATGATAAACACCATACTACACGGGCTATGGAGAAATTTAGAAACTATTTCCTATAAATTTTCCATGAAGATATGGGCTGGAGCTGGAAACATAGGATGCCAGTGGCAATTGCTTTTTCTAGCAATTTGCTTTTACAAATAAAAGATGTGCTCTCGAAATTGGATATTAGCAATGGTACACTGGAAACTGACATGAGCAATGTTTTCGCAGTGTTGTTAGGCATCTCCATGCCAGGGAGAAGTTATCTCAGGGAAAACCGATGATTTTATTAATATATACAGGACCCAGAACCTCATCCTGCTTAGAGGCTTTTTAATGAGGTCGATGCTGCAAAAATGGGGTTTTGAAAAAAGTTGAAAAAATGGCATGTCAGTTCTGTTAAATCATGGCTGGTTATGTATTTTCTCCTTTTTCTTCTCAGATGTAACGGGCTAAATAACCACAGTGCGTGGAGGCCGTGCGGTCTTGTTAAAACCGGCTGCTCGCTCCCGAATTAAGTCGCAGAAATGAGGCCGAGGCAAAGCCGTACCCCAAAACCACGCAGGCGTCTGGGTCCCAGGTGTCTTCCAAGACCCTTGACTCCATCCCACCCAAGATCACAGAGCTCATTAGTGTCACGATTGGTGTGATATTAATTTTCAGAGCTCCTGAGGATCTAATTAAATGCAATGAGTGATTTTTAAACACTTCAGGCTGTGGATGGCACTCACTTCACAAAATATACCAAGCTCCCCTGTGACTGGGCCTGGGCCTAGCGGGTTGGAAGACAGAAAAGCCACCCTGTCTTTGCGAGTGTGAGCGATGGTCACCATTAAGGATCCGGGTGCAAACTGTTGTCATAGAGGGTGAGCTCACGGACAGTTCCTCACGCAATGCCACTTCGTCGCCAAGTCTTAACTGGAAAATTTTATTCTTTAAAGAGAGGAGGAGAAATCACCTAGCTTTTGGGAAATCCAGCTTCATCCCCCTCCTTCTGTACTTCTAACTGGATATTTCAAAGACCCGTCACCCTGTCCACAAATGTGACAAGGTGGGAAGGGATGAGATTTAGTGTCTTCCTTAAACCTGCAGCCGCACCAAGGAGAGCGATCAGCCTCCGGCAGAGACGCAGCCGCGTGCGGGGCTTCGGCGTGGCTGGGAGTTCACGACCTTCAGCGTGCACTGGTTATTAAGATTTCGTAAGTGTTACAGTACATTGTCACAATATTATGTCACCTCCTCCCAAAGTATAGAGGAAATGATGGCAACATGTGGCTTGTCAAGCAATTATCTGTGGAGGCTGATTACTGTAGACAGCCTGGGGGGATATCTCAGGTAAATGCTGGCACTGGGAGGAGACGCAGGCGGGCATCCTATGCCCGTTTCTTCGGAAGAAGTTAATGCAGAGAACAGTTTGTTTCTTCCACGGCAGGTGTTCCCATGTTCATTCCTATCCTGTCATCACGTGGTCACACCTGACGCTCAGGGATCAGTTCCATTTTGCAGAAGCTGCAGCGTGAGTGTGCCACGTTGTATTAAAAAGAAGGTTCAGTGCAGCGTGGCTGATACTAGGAAATCATTGAGAGTCACCATCTCTGCGTGCAGGAGTAGTGACGGCTTTCAATGCACTGTGGTGCTTCTGGGAACGGAACTGGACACGGAAGATCAATGGGGTTGATCTGTACTGACGTGGGAAAGGCCAGAGTATAATAAGTGTGGACACACCTTGGGGAATCCTAACCTTGTTAATAAACAGTATGAAAACTGAAATTTCTACATGTGTGTGTGCCTCTCTTTGTATGCAAATGTGTGTGTATGTATGTGCGTGTTTGTGTATATGTATGTTTCTCTGTGTGCATACTTGTGCGTCTCAGTATGTGCGCTCGTGTGTGTGCATGCTGTATCTCTATGTGTATATGTGTGTGCATGCATGACTGTGTGCACTCACGTGTGTATGTGTGTGCACACATCATAGAATATACCCAGAAGACTGCACATGCCGCGGTTTTCTGCTATTACTTCTGTAGATAGTATTTCATGCAGGTGGGTTTTCCTTTCCATACATCTATGCTATCTGCAGCCCCAAGTTCTGAGTTGCTGGGAGTAATAACGGGGTGGCCCTGAGTTCTGAGTGCCCGGGAGTAATAATGTGGTAGGGTCCCCTCTCTAAGAAAGAAAAAAAAAAAGAACAAATCAAGGCAGCCTTGCTATTCGTGTACGTGACAACATACCTCACGACCTTGTAACATGAGACCACATTAATCACACTGCACGTTTGTGTGTTACCATATATGGGAGACAAAGAAGTGAAAAATATATTAAAAAACCACGCCATGTGGTGTTTGGGGCTCAATTCTTTGGGTACGAACCCGACTGAGTGACGCTGGCTGGAATAAAGTTGCTTTCTAGAAAGAAAAGCCTCAGTGTCATGACTCTCTGTGCAAGAATCCGGCTACATTGCTTGTGGGCTCGTCCGGGATTCAGAGATGGTGTGTTTCCACCTCCTTTGCCACCAGGGATGCAAACCTCAGGGCGCCGGGAGAGGCAGCTCATCTGGTGCCAGCGGACCCCTTGATCCGCAGGAGGCTAGCCCTCTCGACATACTGGGGTGAGGACCCCGTGTGCGCTAACGGAACGGGTGAGGCCCAGGAATCAGCTCAGGGAGTGCCCGTCAGACTAGTAAGAACCCGGGTTCATTTTGGTAGACCCGCCCATCATAGGCAGAAGGGGAGCCTGATCACCTCCCAGAGCTGCACGAGTAATTCCACGTGGGAAGAGGAACGAAGCTGCAATTCTAAGGTGTGGGGCGCTGGACGCCGGGCGCTGGGTGGCAGGTTGGAGTCGCCGTGTACCTGTGTATGGGGACATGTCTCTCGTTCATTTTCTGGGTCAATGGCTATGATAATTCTACCTCAGAACAGGGACTTCAGGGAATATTCCCAAGCAGCTGCTGAAACTCCTTTTGTTTCGGGGAAATTCCCCGTCTCCTCTGGACTGACATGGACTGCCTAATTCCACTGGTGGAAAACGAACAAAAGAAACTTCAAGTCTGAGCTGAAAGACTTAAAACTGGGAATTCTCCTTCTCTGCCTTCTGCTGGCACCTCTCCTCTTTTGCCCTCCCTCCCCCCCCTTTTCTGCCCCACCTGGGGGGGGGGCTGCATAACTGACCCCTCAAGGCCTCAGGCACCACGAGCTCCTCCTGCCACCCTAGATGTTGAGGAGTGAGGACGCCAAAGTCAAATTTCCCCACCAACTTTCCAGGTAAAAATTAACCACGGGGAACCAAGTGTCTTACATGGACTCAAGTAAAACGTATTCAGTGTTTAAGTTAATTTAAGTTTGTTGGCTTGAGATAGACAATGTTTATCAACATTAAAAAAAAACAAAACAGAAACAAATGTGTATTCTACCTCGATTTGCTGAAGGTCAAATAAGCTCCCGTGACCTCTGTTCCAATTTTTTAACAAACGGAGGACTGAGAGTGATGGCTAAGTTTGTCTCATAGTTTTCATGGGTAATTGTTAAAATAGCTTTCAAAGTCCTTGGTAACCTAAAACGGTAAAGTTTTGCTGGCATGATAAATTGAGATTGAACTCATTGGCTATCTAACGAGATAAGAAGCTAAAGCACTAATTACTAGATGTAGGTTTGTGCTTTTGACTTGTTGCAAAAAGACTAAGGATATTTGAAGCTGTTGTAAAACATGCTTTGTGCCTAATGGGTTCATATGTTTGCCATCTAAAAAGATTCTGATACAGAGTTCACAATTGATTCCTACTTAGTTTTCACAGGAGACTAAGGTTTTTAGCAGTTAAAATTCTGTTAAAGTGTACTTAAGACTGTTGGAAATAAGAAAAGCAGCTCTGTATATAAGAAAGTAGGAGGTATATAAGAAAGATATAAGGAATGGAAATATATTTTTGTTAAAGGTAAAAGAAAGTGATTTGTCCTAAATGAGACTGGTTATTTGGAGAAAAAAGGCTTAGGACAAAATCTAAATGCAAAAAAACTGTTGTAGAAGACTTGTGAAGGATAGTGTTTAGAAAGAAATTTTATATATGGTCAAGATGGACTAAGGTTAAAATAAATGGGTTTTAAAATTATACGGGATTAAGATTAAAATTCCTCCTCCTTTGACCCATAGGCTGGGGAAATGATGGCAATACCCTGATGCCAGCCTCCAAATCCTCCACATTTGTGCTGTTCATGTTTACTAGAGGAATGGGTGCCTCTGCCATATGAAGGGTGGATGATACATAAAGAGCTTTTACTAAGATGCATGGGAGTCATTGTACTAAGCTTAGCCCTTTGTGAGCCAGAAATGGATACCCACATGGCTGAAACATATTTGTGTGGGCATTGTTGAAAACGGCAAGGGAAAGGACCTTGAATTTGGCCCGTCAGCCCCGTCCCTCAATGGCCAGTGATCAATATGTAAGTTACTGTTGGGCCAAAATAAAATTAGTGCATCCTAAGACAACCAAGAAAATCTTGCTTGGTTACAGTGCTACCCGCAAGGTCCTACAGGCAGAAAACAGAGGGGTAAAAACAAAACAACAACCACAGAAAAACTTTACATTACAAGGTTTAAGGTAGATAAAAGGAGATTTAGGTAAATTTTCTAATTGGATAAATATATAAAGGCTTTTCAGAATATTATATATGTTTTTGAGTTGATCTGGAAAGATATCATGCTTTTGTTAAATCAGACTCTTAACGACAGATGTTTTAGAAAAAAAATAAAGGAAATCTAAGATTTAGCCCTTAAATTATGCTAAATTAACCACTATTTTAAACACCAAATGAGAACCTGATGGCCTTCCTGGAGAGGGTGAGGGAGGCTCTCATTAAATATATCGCTATCTCCCCGGACACCCTTAAGGCTGAGATAATTTTAAAAGACAAATTTGTCACTCAATCAGCCCTAGATATTCAGAGAAACGTAAAAATTGGATGTTGGCTTTGAAGAGACCCTGGAAGAGCTCTTATGAGCTGCCAGTTGGGTGTGTTACAAACAAAACAGAAAAGACGGCTTAAAAACAAAAAAATCTAAGACCCTAGCTGTGGCCTTACGTACTATGTCAGACCAACTTCCCGAGGTCCTGGCACCAAGTGCCATTTCTATGGCCATTCGGAGCCCTAAATGAGAACGTCCTCAGTGGGAACAATCAAAATGGAAACCCCATAAGCCATGTCCCCGATATGGAAACATCACTGGAGATCTGAATGCCTTCGGGGACCTCTATCTGTGAGGCTCAGATAACCCGTGTCCCTGGAAGGGACTAACCGGGGCCGGGGGCTCTTCACGGTGGCGCCCCTAAGCCAACGATCTATCAGAAACCCAGAACCTCGGTAACTCTAAATACAGAAGAACTGGTTGGTTTCCTTCTTAACACCAGAGCTCCCTTTTCTGTCCTCCTTTCCACTCCAGGCCAACTATCCAAATGCAGCATGATTATTAGGGGCCCCTCTGGGAAACTTCTAACTAAATTCTTCTCTCAGCCCCTGGGATGTATATGGGGAAACCTAATTTTTCCTCTTTCTTTCCTGATAATGCCAGCAAGCCTCACCCCCTTGCTAGAAAGGCACGTTATACCTAAAGGCTCTGGTGCTACTAACTCAGGACAGATCGACAATTATGTGAGCTTTTGAAAATTACCGGGTATTGTAGGCTATAGATACCAGGGTTCATAAAGATAGTTTGCTACTATATCAATTATTGAAGGAGACTCAATGTCACTTACTCTCCCCTCCCCCCAAATAAATAAATAAACAAGTAAATTGGGGTCTGACTCCTAAACACTATCTCCAGCCCTTGGAATGGTTAAAACAGAGCAGGGCAATTACTACTACCAAGCTCACAGAGCTATAAGATTATTAAAACACAGCATCAGACCTTTCATTTAGGGAGGGACAAAACTTATCAAGTGGCTCAAAAGATGTTTGCTGGAAAAAAAATTGTCAAGGACAGTTCTGCAAGTGGTATCAGGCTGTGAAGTATGTCTTAAAAACAATCCTTTCAACCACAAACTTCCTCTCCTGGACAATCATCTCCAAGGAACTGGAGATTATCCAGGAAAAGACTAACTATTAGGTCTCACTCAGTTGCCAAGTTCAAAAACAAAAAAAAAAAAGCCAACATCTGTTTGTATGGGTTAATACTTTTACTAACTGGGTAGAGGCCTTCCCCTACAAGACAGAAAAGGCACAAAAAGTAATAAAAATTCTGCTTTATAAAATAATACTCGGGTTCAGCTTACCTGAAAATTACAAATTAATAATGGTAAATGGCTGCCTTGACTCTTTATCTTGCAGAACTTCTGACTCTTGAAAATGTTTTACACACCAAAATAAAGCTTATCACCCAGCAAAACTCTAAGTAACACCGCACAAGCATTAGATGCCTTAAAATTTTTTTTTAATTAAGTTAGGGCCAAACTCTTGAAAACTGAGCCACCATTGATGCCTTCCTGCTCCTGGTTCTCCATTAGCTGGGTAATGAGAGTCCCTGACACACGTGGTCAGGGTCTCTCCTAGATTATTTCACAGGTTTGGAAACTGTAAACATGATCTTAAGATGTCATCTTGTTGGTCAGTATAATCTTTACTTTGTGTTTTTCTCTTTATGTCTGCGAAAATCTATGCCGCCTCAGCCGGCCTTCCTGCAAAACCACACTGTGGCCACTCGACCAACCCTTGGGTAGACGTAGCTGCTGGACCCCTACACCGTCCCTTATCAGCTTGAAGGAGCCAGAACGGTCATCGCCCCTGCTCCCCAACAGCAGTCACAGGCCCTGGTCCAGGTAAGAAGTAAACAGGGAAAGGGGTGACATCAGGCAGGGAGAGAGAAGGGACCTTCAGGGAGGCAGCCTGCAGCTGCAAGTGGGAGGCTAAAGAAGCAGATGGGGGTCCCCGCTTATGAAATCCTTTATGGTC
Organism: Crocuta crocuta; assembly: GCF_008692635.1. Taxonomy (NCBI): domain Eukaryota; kingdom Metazoa; phylum Chordata; class Mammalia; order Carnivora; family Hyaenidae; genus Crocuta; species Crocuta crocuta. The sequence goes on along the minus strand of NW_027528865.1, from coordinate 1,745,976 downwards.
ATCCTTCCCCCATTATCAGGGGCATAAGGAGGATCCAAATGAGACAGACAATCTAACCCTGAAACAACAGCTGCAGGCCGTTGGCATCACCCTAACCAGCTTTCACCGCTGGGTCAGAGAACGATTCCCTGTAAATCTGGCCACAGATGCTCACCTCTTTAACTCCAGAGATGCAATATGGATAAAGGAATAAAATGTCCAGCCCCTAAACCCCCCCCTGGAGGGGCCCGTTCACTGCCATTTTATCCACCCCTCCAGCAGTAAAGGTAGCCGAAGTGGGTCCCTGGATTCACTTCAGCAGATTCACCGGCATCTCGAAACTGGGAGTGCATTCCTGACCCCTCAACGCCGTGCAAGCTGCCCACACGGAAGGAGCGATCTGCAACCCCGGAGGCTCTGGGAGGCGGCGGCCGTGCTGCAGTCACAGCAGAAGCTGACTGATCTACGCACGGCAGAAGCTTGAGGAATCGCCGGTCCGGTGGAACAAAAGACTGCTCTCATTTTCTAGATGTTTCCTCACTGTGATGCACTGTCAGGCCTTGTTTCTCACTATTGCTGTGATTCTTCCTCTACTCTTTGCCATCGGATTGGCCGAGGCCGCTTTGGCCGGCTAGAAATACGGTGAGGGGTTTCTGTGAACACTCACCTTCCTTTTGTGGATAAGATACTTCGTTGGTACCAACACAGGAAAACAACGGCCATAAGAGACTAAAAAATGAGATGCCCACAAATAAAGCAAAACACCCCAGTCCTACTATTGGGGTTTGGCTTCTCAAAACTCCGTTATTGGAAAAACTGTCTTGCCTCGTGGGGAAAAAGCTCACCACCACCCCTGCTGGAACTTACCATGCCTGGGCCAAAGGTTTTATACCTCAACTGCCCAGAAGACCCAATAGTGGAGGGACCCCAGGTCACCTTGAACCAGACCCCCGCCCCTTGTCTCGCTTCTCTCATCTCCGAGAGGCCTGAGACAATGTCAACACAGCCATCAAATGCCAGGTCCCGCGCGGATTGTACTAGAGATGGGGAATGACAGCCTATGTTATACTTCCCTCAGTCTGGTCAGGGTCATGTGTGCTGGAAACTATCCGTCCCTCTTCGTCCTGCCCCCACTTGCCAGAGAAAAACATTTGGGGATTCAAGTATATGGCGACGGGGAGGTTCACGAAAAAAAAAAAAAAGATGTCCACTCATGTAATGATGATATAAAAATATAAATCTCTAAACCAAAATGATGCTCTTTGACCCTAAATAGATTGGTCCGAGCATCAAAGCGGGGAATGTGGTAGGTCCCCTCCCTAAGAAAGAAAAAGAAAAAAAGAACATCTCAAGGCAGCCTTGCTATCCGTGTACGTGACAACATCCCTCACGACCTTGTACCATAAGACCACGTTAATCAGGCTGCATGTTTGTGTGTTACCATATATGGGAGACAAAGAAGTGAAAAATATGTAAAAAACCACGCCACGTGGTTTGGGGGCTCCGTTCTTTGGGTACGAACCCTAGTGAGCGACACTGGCTGGAATAAAATTGCTTCCTGGAAAGAAAAGTCTGGGTGTCACGACTCTCTGTGTGAGAATCCTGCTACAATAATGGGTGGCCCCGAGTTCTGAGTGCCCAGGAGTGATAACGGGGTGGCCCCAAGTTCTTACAGGGCGCTGACACTGTATCAAAACCTTTACTTGAATCGACTCACGGGAGGCACAGTCCTGAGCACACAGTCATCCGCCCGTCACGTGTTTGGGCATACAGGGGATCCGGCCTGGGGGGCGTGCGGCATGGCGTGAGCCCGCGGGGAGCAAGGTGCCCTGGGTGACTCTGAGTCTTCAGTCTGTGACGTGAGACAACTGAATGGGGGTCCAGGATGAGTCCGGGAGCTTTACAAAGGGTCATTTCCTCTGAGACCTCCATACCGAGGAGGGGGGACATTTGGGGGGTGGGCTCTGGTCACACAGCACCGGGAGTGGCTCTGATACCCTGGATAATGCCCGTCAGGAACCGTCTAAATGGTAAATTTTATGTTATCTCTATTTTACCACCATATGTATCAACATAGTGTGTATTTTTTATATTGTACAGGGTTACATGTGATATCACACATGTGTATGTGTCTATATAGCAGCCTTGCAGGTGTGCATATAATATATAACATACACAACACAGGCAGGGTGCTCCACGCACACATCTGATGTACAGGAAAGTCCCCTGAAGCTGGAGGTGCAGAAACACCTTCATTGCTGTCTGTGTGTTTTCTTTCTTCTTCTTTTTTTTAATGTTTTCTTCACTTCTGAGAGAGAGAGAGAGAGAGAGAGAGAGAGAGAGAGTGTGAACAGGGAAGGGTCAGAGAGAGAGGCAGACACAGAATCTGAAACAGGCTCCGAGCCGTCAGCACAGAGCCCGACGTGGGGCTCGAACCCACGAACCGTGAGATCATGGCCTGAGCCGAAGTCGGACGCTGAGCCATCTGAGCCCCCCAGGCGCCCCTGTCCGTGTGTTTTCTAAAGCGAAGCAAGAACAGAAAATGGAAACAAGAAAGAGACAGAGGGACTTTCTACAAAGTCATTTTGGTGGGCGGGAACTTGGTGCCCCCTGATTCACATGCCCACGTCCACATCCCTGGAGCCCGTGGCTGTGACCTTACTGGGAAAAGGGTCTTGGCAGCTGTGACTGAGTTAAGGAGGCTGAGATGGGGGGTCGTCCTGGATGACCCGGGTGGGCCCTGACTCCAATACCACATGCCCTGTAGGAGGGAAGCAGAGGGGTCAGATGGACGGGGGAGGAGGCCGTGGCACCTCAGGGTGGAGGAGGGTGCGCCAGAGGCCCCCAGAGCTGCACGCGAAGTCCAGGATGGATTCTTCCAGAATTGTGAGAGGGAATGTAGCTGCCAACAGCTTCATTCAAATTTCTAGCACCTAGACTGTGAGAGAAGAAGTTTCCTGTGGAGCCAAAGAGCGGGAGAAAGGGGGACGTGGTTTCCCAGAGGAAGTCCAGGCACTGTCACCCGCAGAGGGGCGCCGGGGGCCCTTCCAGCTCGGCAGCTGGCCCCTGGATGGACCCACCCTCGGCTCTCGAAGGCACATGCTATCCAGGAACTTGAGACCCCAGTGCCAGTTTCTTCTGCCCCCGAACACGGCAGCCTTCCAGCCACCTGCAGTGGGGAGCTGGTGCACCCCCCTCCCCCAGCCACCTGCGCGGGGAGCTGGCGCACTCCCCCCCCTTCGCCGCCTGCCGGACGGTAGTGCGAGAACATCTCTGTCATTGATATGCAGGGTATTTAAGACACTTTGGACGTTGGTCCAGCCAAAGCGCACACTTTAATTAGGATCCCTTTTCGTTGATCATGGTAATCATCGTCCCTGCGGTGATTTACCGGCTGTTCAGGGCCCAAGCAGGGCCTGACAGACAGCCGGCCACTTCTTCATTTTAATTACGGAGGAAACAATGTTTACGAACGAGACGGCTTCATTTCTTCCCTCCTGGTAGATGAAGAGGTTTTGTGCTCAGACCAGGAGCGTCGTGCGCAGAAGCTGGGAATTGGGTGTTGGCTAAAGGAGAGTGAAGTGGTTTTAATGTCCCCAGTTAAGGCCTGGATCTGTCCACGCTCTGGCCTTGAGCCTGCGCTTATGGCCAGGTGGGAAAATGTGTCCCCCCAGCCACCTGCAGCCTGGCCCCTGGCCCCGGACTTTGTTGAGGGGTGCAGTGACTTGGAAGAAAGGGTGGTTTTGGGGGTGGCCTGGGTCCCTCGTACTGCGTCCTGTTCAAAAGCTTCATCCACGACAGTGTTGCACATAAGCTGAGCTGGCTTTTAGCAGAAATGCCATCAAGCAGGTATTTCCTCGCATAGATGGATGTGTTCCCAGCATCCCCAGGCACCTGGCAGCCGAGGGCGTGACACAGGCCATGCTGCTCAGAGGGGGCCTGGCGGTCCCCAGGCTTCAGGACGTCCTGGGGCACAGCAATGAGTGGTCGTTAGGACACCCACAGGCCCCATCTCGTGAAACCGCGTCCCTGTGCGCACGCTGGGAAGGATGGCCCCAAAGTCGCCTCCGGGGATCCCAGTTCCCAAAAGGCATCGTGTGGACGGGTCCAAAGCCCACCTGGTGCAAGGATGGGAAGCGGCCAGAGACAGAGGGAGGACACTGCTCCGTCACAGCTCGTCACGCAGACCCAGGGAAGGAGCGACCGCCAGTCAGGGCTCGTTGTGAGGATCCATTCCGGGAGCCAGTGCGGGTCGCGGACTGTCTGTGCCATGAGGTCTGGGTCACCAGCAGGGCTGCCTTTCCTGGGCTGAACAAGTGGGGAGAGACCCTGGGGGTCCAGCGTCTGTGACAGATGCCAGGAGCGGCCCCTGGGCCCCAGATCCATGCAGGCGGCCGGCACTGCGGTCCTTGTAGACACTGGCGGCAAGAACAAACCCCACAGTTTCTTCCGATTGTCTGAAACTCCGGCCGTGGACCAGGACCCGCCCCTCGGAAGGAGAAGCTTCGGCCCAGAGGGCCTCGCGGACAGCCTGCTCCTCCTGCTGCACACGAGTCCCGTGCGCCCACGCCAGGCCCCAGGGGCTTCCAGATGCAGGGAGGGGACCCCGGGGTTGCAGGGAGGCCACGGGGACTCCAGCCTCTGGACTCGGAGGAGCTCCTGGCTGGAGCGAGGGGCACATGGGAAGGGGACAGGTCGCCGGTCCCCTGTCATTAGTTACCGGGGACAAAGACATCTCTGCTCTTGTTTGACCTGCCTGGTGCCAGGCGTGTCTAGGAGACTGTCTGTTCGTGACCAGTCCCTGAAGAAGCAAAAGGTTTCATTCGTGGGCGGGCGGACATGATGGCTCCCAGCTCCTCGGGGCCCCCCTTCCTAGACCTGCTCCGGGGCCAGCAGACAGCGGCTGAAAATGAAAGAGAAGCCTCCGGTCATTCATCAGGCCGGCTCGGTGCCCTGCCGCTAATGGCCATCGTTAGACAGCGATCTAGAACTCTGGCAGGCGGCTCCCTCCCACTTCACGAGCAGCCCCGTGTGACGCTGATGGTTCTTACAAAGAGCAAGTGATTTAGGGTCAGAATTGAATCTACTGTGGGCAAAACACACCCGCAGCGTCCTGGGCTGGTGGTTCTCAAAGCACGAGGCTGTTCTCGTTACCGTTGTTTTCTCACACAGGAAGCAGATCCCAGGGTGTGGACTGTGCAAGGGACAGCCTGGAGGGGGAGGGGACGGCGTCGGCATCTGGCGACGTGGGGGGGCTGCTTGTGCACCTGCTCGCCGCTGTGAAGGGGCTCCTCTTCCTCTGCAAATGAAGGCAGGTGAGATACAGCACATCCTTTACTGGACACAGGAGGTTGTGATTATTATTATTATTATTTTATTTTTTATTTTTTTATAATTTATTTATTTTTTAATTTACATCCAGGTTAGTTAGCANGTTCATCTGTTTTGTATCTTAAAGTCCTCAGATGAGTGAAGTCATATGATATTCGTCTTTCTCTGACCGACTAATTTCACTTAGCACAATACTCTCCAGTTCCATCCATGGTGTTGCAAGTGGCAGCANGTTGTGGAGAGTGCTGCTGTGAACATTGGGGTACATGTGCCCCTGTGCATCAGCACTCCTGCATCCCTTGGGTAAATTCCTAGCAGTGCTATTGCTGGGTCATAGGGGAGTTCTACTGTTAGTTTCCTGAGCATTTCATTCTTTTTGATTGCCAAGTAATCCTCCATTGTAAATATACACCACATCTCTATCCATTTGTCCGTCGATGGACATTTGGGCTCTTTCCATACTTTATTGTTGACAGTGCTGCTGTAATCATTGGGGTGCATGGGCCCCTTTCAAAACAGCACACCTGTATCCCTTGGATAAATACCTAGTAGTGCAATTGCTGGGTCATAGGGTAGTTCTGTTTTTAATATTCTGAGGAGCCTCCATACTGTTTTCCAGAGGGGCTGCACCAGTTTGCGTTCCCACCAGCAGTGCAGAAGAGATCCTTTTTCTCCGCATCCTCGCCAACATCTGTTGTTGCCTGAGTTGTTAATGTCCGCCATTCTGACAGGTGTGAGGTAATGTCTCATTGTGGATTTTATGTGTATTTCCCTGATGATGAGTGATGTTGAACATTGTTTCATGTGTCTGTTGGCCATCTGGATGTCTTTGGAGAAGTGTCTATTCATGTCTTTTGCCCATTTCCTCATTGGATTGTTTGTTTCTTGGGTGTTGAGTTTGATAAGTTCTTTACAGATTTTGGATACTATCCCTTTATCTGATATGTTGTTTGCAGATATCTTCTCCCATTCTGTCAGTTGCCTTTTAGTTTTGCTGATTGTTTCCTTCACTGTGCAGAGCTTTTTATTTTGATGAGGTCCCAATAGTTCATTTTGCTTTTGTTTCCCTTGCCTCTGGAGATGTGTTGAGTAAAAAGTTGTTGTGGCAGAGGTTTTTGCCTGCTTTCTCCTGAGGATTTTGATGGCTTCCTGCCTTACATTTAGGTCTTTCATCCATTTTGAGTTTAATTTTGTGCGTGGTGTAAGAAAGTGGTCCAGGCTCATTCTTCTGCATGTTGCTCTCCTGTTTTCCCAGCACCACTTGCTGAAGGGACTGTCTTTATTCCATTGGATATTCTTTCCTGCTTTGTCAAAGATTACTTGGCCATACATTTGTGGGTCCATGTCTGGGTTCCCCATTCTGTTCCATTGATCTGAGTGTCTGTTCTTGTGCCAGGACCATACTGTCTTGATGATTACAGTAATATGTCCTGAAGGCCAGGATTGTGATGCCTCCTGCTTTGGTTTTCTTTTTCAAGACTGCTTTGGCTATTTGGGGTCTTTTCTGGTTCTATACAAATTCTAGGATTGTTTGTTCTAGCTCTATAAAAAATGCTGGTGTTAGTTTGATAGGGATTGCGAGACACAGGAAATTATTAACGAGCTCTGTGCTGGTTAATCTTCTGTGTCAGCTTGAGGGACCATGGAATGCCCAGAGACCTGGTGAAAACATGGTTTTGGGTGTGTCTGTGACGACGTTTCTGTGTGAGGATGACGTTTAAATTGGTGGGCTGGGCAAAGTAGATTATCTCCCCAGGGGGGTGGGCCTCGTCCAAGCGGTTGAAGTCCTGAATGAGCAGAAAGGCTGAGTGGCAGGCATGCCTCCTGCCCGACTGTGGACCTGGGACCCTGGGTTTTCCTGCTTCCAGACTTGAACTGAAACATGGGTTCGTCTGGGTCTCCAGCTTTGCCAGCTGTCGATCTTGGGACCTTTCGGCCTCCCATGTCACGTGAGCCAGCGCCCTTAATCAGTCTCTCTGTGTCCTGCCTGTTCTGTTTCTCTGGGGGGCTGCGGGGAACACAGCCCCGAGGTGGGGAATTCAGGGGTGTCGCGCAGAGGCCCCGCCGTCCGTGCTGACTCGCGGCTCAGGCATGTGGGGGGGCTCGCGGTGCCCGACCTGGGAGCTGCCTCCGACGTCGGCCCCCGCTGCTGCCTGGGGGGCACGGGCCCCGGAATGGAGGCTCTCTGAGCTTCCACCCCAAGCTCAGCTACGTGCATCTTTGCTGGCACTGGGGTCCCCACTCTCGGGGCTCCAGCCTCCCAGGAACTTCACCGTGACTGCGACTCACGTGAAGGCAGGAACCAGACCCTCCTGCTGCCGCAGGGACCTGCAGGTGTCCGTCCCTCCAGGGGTGAGTCTCCCCCTTCCCTCGGGCTGCCTCGGTTTCCTCACGTTAGTGACGTCACCCCTTTCTCGCCCCCCGGGGCCTAGGCCTCCCTCGGGCCCGCCGCAGGTGCTCCCTGGGCAGCTCCTGCATCTGGCCCTGGCTTTCGGGCGAAGGGCACCCCGGGCACTCTCAGAAGGCCGGAGGAGAACAGAGTGCGGCCTCCTGAATCCTGTCCTTTCCTGGGGTTCCAGGCCCCGCCCCGTCGCCGGCAGAGCACAGGCTGGTGGACGAGAGCGTCCAAGTTTACCCCAAGTTCGGAATCAGTGGATAGTTACTTTAAAACAGCCGCATTACTTCCAAATTGACCTCAATTTGAGTTCGGCCAATGGGAAGGTGCCCTTTGGAACCCTATGTTTGCACGTAGAGGAAGATTAGGAGGAACCTAACGGAGGACCGTGGGGGAGAAGAAGGGGGAATGGTGGGGGAGGGGGAGGGAGGCAAACCGTGAGAGACTCCTGAACGCTGAGAACACACTGAGGGCAGATGG